>NC_039276.1:6212824-6512824 GCF_003368295.1 Carassius auratus
GATTAGTTTGGGATAAGATGTTGCATAAAAGAGTTATGATATCATGTTCATTTTTTTTAACCACCCCTTAAGTGTGGTAGCACATCAGAAAGGATAGTATAAGATAATAATAAAACTCCATTTAAAAAACAGCTTTTACTTTGCAACAAAAACACATTATAATATGATTTTTTTACTTTTTCTTTTTACCTTCAATTATTTTAGAAACACAGACAGGATAGTATCAGATTAAATCGGGTTCAGACAAATATCAACTGTTTGGTGGTGAATAACTTTTTGCATTTGACCTATGTGAGCTATTTTTGACAATTTAACGTAGCTACATCCTATTCTACCTACATCCTATTTTTCTAGACACATTACAGGTATTTAAACCATCCGTTTACACGGTCTCTCTTACTCGTTCATTCACATTCATTTGTTAAAATTCTCCAGTCTCTCGTAGCTATCTTAAAACCATCGTTGTCATTCTGTTCAAAGACTCGGGGAGGGGTCATGAGTTGGTAAACATTTACGTGACGTACTTTTAACGCGTCGCTGCCTGCTTCTCCCGCGTACGTCATTTGTGTTCGACGAACGAGCCGCTTGCATGTGGAAATGTTTCCTTGAATCCTCCGAAGCGTTTTGATATAAAATGTCCTCTGAAAACAGCCAGCGAACGGAACCTGGAGCTCAAGAAGATCGTGCACAAAAAGAGGAGCTGAACAAGAAGGTTTCCTTTCAAAAATGCTTTGTATAGCCTATATAATATTAAAACTTTTTGTAAAATTGGCAGTACGTTAACTAAATGTAGTAGTAAATTATGCTTTTAATTAATGTTTGCAAACATTTACGATTCATTCACAGATAAAAGAGCAAAAGATTGTCGTTGATGAGTTGAGCAATTTGAAGAAAAACAGGGTATGTATGCTGTCTACTCGTCTTGTTTTATTAATCATTCTGTCATATGGGTCATTTTTACATTTTGAGTAGCAGATGCTGACAAAAACAAACTGCAGTTTTCACAGTGGCATGCGAAAGTTTGGGAACCCCTTGCAGAATCTGTGAAGAAATAAAAAAAAAAAACAAGAGAGATCATACTAATTAATTTGTGTTCCGGGAAACACAAGTATCTTCTGTTGCTTACAAGGGCAGAACTAAATGGGAAAAAAAATATTTCAACAAAATAAGAAAAATTTGCACATCTTCATTGTGAAAAAAGTTTTCACCCCCCAACTCTTAATGCATCTTGTTTCCTTCTGGAGCATCAGTGAACATTTGAATCTTTTTTAATAGTTGTGTTTGAGTGTCTTAATTGTCCTCAGTGTGAAAAGATGCTGGAAAACTGAAGAATCTGCAGGACCTTAAAGATTTTTCTGAAGAACAGTTCTGAGTTTAACTGTTCAGAACAAACAAGGGACTCATGCACAACCATCACAAAACAGAAAGACATTCATTGGTCATCCAGGTAACAGCACACAGCATGAAGAACCAAGGGTTCCCAAACTATTGAATGGGGTTATTTTAATTATTTCAGCAATTTTTTTGTGTTGTGGACTGAATGTAAACATTTTATTTAAAATATCTTACTCAGGACAGTACTAAATAAAAAAAAATAACATTCATTTAGTATGATCTCTCTTATTTTGTAAAAATTCACATTTTCACAGATTCTGCAAGGGGTTCCCAAACTTTCGCATGCCACTGTACCATATATTATGAAAAACACTTAAGCTATAACCAGTAATGGTATAATCAATTATCTTTGAAACCAATATTTCCAGTTATTTTAAAAGCATCTTCTTCAATAAGCTTGCACTGTTTCATAACACTTAGCAATTTTGAAAAACAAAGAAAAAAGGACCAGAACATTATATACACATCATGCATATAATCTATTGCTATTTTCCAAAACACTGGGATTCAGATAATACAATGTCATGTTTTTCTTGAGAATATTGCATGTAATGTCAATCGAAGAGATTTCCAAGTGTACCTCAAGGTCAGCGGTCTTCTCATGGCATACCTTTAGATGAAGATAGGACCTGATTTCGTTTTTGAAGTATTATAATTACTCCTGTTTAGATTGTAGATTTGTTAGTATATCATGTTCTGGTACTCATAAGCTTATTCTTACAGAGAGTTTACACCCTGCAGCCCAACAGCAATATATTCTTCCTGGCAGACAAAGGAGAGACCCTTAGCACTTGTAAAGGTAAGATTTCTAAACAATGAATCATAAATGACAAATAATAACTGTACAATTAGAGCGCTTCCTAATACGACCATCATCTTGTCTCTTATAGAGGATCTGGATAATATGAGAAAAGAATATCGAGATATATAGTGCCTTGAGATCATGTGCGGTATCTGCTGCGTGGTCAGTTTGACCACAGCGCATAATCCCCTGGACAAGCATGTCCATGAAAATCTCAAGCACAGAGGGCCCAACTCTAGCTGGGACATTACAGAGCCAATCTCAAACGGCAGTCTAGTTTTCTCTGCACATGTGCTTCACATGAGAGGATGCTTGACACCTCAGCCTCTTCAAGATGACAATGGAAACATGCTTCTCTGGAATGGAGAGGTATTTGGTGGTCTGAGAGTAGAACAGGGAGAAAATGACACCAAAGTTGTTCTCCATCACCTGTCAATGGCTCAGTGTGCCTCAGATATGCTATCTTTACTATCGCAACTCAGAGGACCATGGGCCTTTATATATTACCAAAAAGTAGAGCGCTGTATCTGGTTTGGGAGAGATTTTTTTGGAAGAAGAAGTCTGCTTTGGAAATTTGATCCTGAAGGGACATCTTTCACACTTTCATCAGTTGCTTCCCTGCCAGTAGATAATATTCAGTCCCAATGGCAGGAAGTACCACCTAGTGGAGTGTACCGGTTTGACCTTAAAGACTCTTCACCTTTACGTCCATTTGTATTTGAATTTTTTCCATGGGTTTTCCACAGTGGTGAAGAGCCAAATGAAAGCCCGGAATCGAAATGCGTAGGTCTTCCCAGATCTGTCACTGTTAATAGTTCTGGACTTTACCTGACCTCTCCTATTTGTCCAATGAACATATCCATTTCATCATTTACAACTGAACGAGATCAGAATGTTTCTCAAACCTCTGTTGAAAATCTGAAAGGATTTTTAACAAACTCTAAAAAGAAAGCAGTGGTTAGCACGCTCATTGGTATTCTAAGTGAGGCAGTCCGTAAGAGAGTACAGTACCTACCTGCTCAAGATGAAATGGCGATCCCCAATCATATGAAAGCTGATATTGTCATTCTTTTTTCTGGGGGAATTGATTCAATGATATTAGCCGTCCTTGCTGATAGGCACATCCCTGCAGACAAACCCATTGACCTGCTCAATGTTGCTTTCAAAACCCAAGAACCAAAAGTGCCTCCCAAGTCTTTGAAGAAAGGGAAAAATAAGAAGAAAGGCTGTGACGCTGATGAAATGCAATTGGATCAACAGAGCTTTAACTGCTTTGATGTGCCAGACAGATTAACCGGTAGAGCTGGTCTGCAAGAACTAAAAAAACTCAGTCCAAAGCGCAAGTGGAACTTTATCGAAATTAACATAACTCAAGAGGAGCTTAAGGAAATGCGACAGAAATGCATCTGTCATTTGGTGCACCCTTTGGACACTGTTCTGGATGATAGCCTTGGATGTGCCGTCTGGTTTGCCGCCAGAGGAACTGGCGTCATAAATGAGGGCCTGGAAGAACTTTATACTTCAGAAGCAAAGGTAACTTGGTTTTTCTGTTTGCACTTGAATTGTGGAAGTCCTAGGTCATACTGTATTAAAATTATATGTTCCTGTTCTCGCAGGTGGTTTTGACTGGCATTGGAGCAGATGAACAGCTGGCGGGATACTCCAGACACAGGGTGCGGTATAAGAACTCAGGGCTGGAAGGACTCGTCAAAGAGCTGGCTATGGAATTGGGACGAATATCCTCCAGAAATCTTGGAAGGGATGACCGAATCATTGGGGACCATGGGAAAGAGGCCAGGCAAGAATTACACTGTGCAGCTAAAGGAATATTTAAGGTTAAAGGACTTGGACCAAAAATGAAATGCTATTGTATTGTACATAATACATATTCTTCTTTTATCTCAGATTCCCGTACTTGGATGAAGATGTAGTCAGTTTCCTTAACGGACTACCTGTGTCTGAGAAGGCTGACTTGTCTCTACCTAGAGGAGTCGGAGAAAAGCTGTTACTGAGGTTGGCGGCTATTGAGTTGGGATTGGGACTCTCTGCTCTCTTGCCTAAGAGAGCCATGCAGTTCGGCTCCAGAATTGCTAAGTTAGAGGACAGCCATGAAAAGGCCTCAGATAAGTGCAAAAGGCTTTTCACCACCTAATTTAATATTCTGACAGGTGTCTTTTCTGGTTCTGTTCTTTTAACATGGATATGCTCCTTAAATGATTGGTTTGGGCAACTGGGAATGAGTACAATTAACACATTTATGGCAATAAGTTTTATTTTGTATGTCATTACATGTTTGAACTACATTAAATAAACAGAAGGATTTTGCAGTTGGTCCTTGAAGTATTTGTCACATTCTATGTATGATGGAAGATTTCCCACATCAAATCGTCCAGATATCCTGTGCACGTACACAGGCCTCCTAAAATAAACCGATGGTTATTAAAGTAATTGAATGTCAAAAAACACAATGCCTTAATATATGCCAGTAAGTAACCTTAATATGAGCCATGAGAGAAAGGTCCCTGGTGCATCCCGCTCTTCAAGGGGTGCATTCTGCAAGGAAGAGAGTTGCATTACGAAAAATAACATGATAGAATAGCTAAATAAATATAAACTGTACCTTCTCACTGAGAAAAATGTCCAAAAGCGGAAGTGAGGTTCTTGAAAACAAGTAAAAGCAAGGACACTGCAAAGTGGGGATAAAACATTAAAGATATTGACTCTAATATTAAGGACAAATTGAAATGTCATCTTGTATCAAACAATACAAAAAAACCTACTGCATTATGTGAACTTGTTTCACTAAAGATAGGTTTTTCCTTCATACAGTGTACTTTAAGGTTCTCATCCAACTCCAGAATCCCATATTTGGAAGTTTCTGAAGGTGGAAATAGTTTTAATAATTAGTTCAATATATTTAGCTTTTTTTAAGTGAAGAAAAAAGGATGTTTACCTGCATCATTGCACTGGTATGACAGCACTAAGTTGCTCTCTTTGTCTTTACTTTGCACTTCAAAGAACCTCTCTGTGAATTTCCTCAGGCTGAAATCCTCTTTGAATAAATTTTTTTTTTCCTCCAAATTTTAAACCCATTTTAAACATTTAGCTGGAGTGCATTATTTAATCTGATGCAGGTTATACCCTCCGATAACTAGTAAGTGTTCATCCACAGCACACAACTTGACCGGTAGCTGAAGACAGGCAACAGCACCATGTCTGTCCTGCAAACACATTTGTTTGAAAAACAATCAGCATATTAGAATAATTTCTGAGGGATCATGTGACACTGAAGACTGGAGTAATGGCTGATGGAAATTTTCTGGTTTGCATCACAAAAATAAATTCTATATTAAAAAAGAAACAATTATTTTATATTGTTATAACATTTCTTTCTGTATTTTTGATCAAATAAATCCAACCTTAATGAGCATAAGATATTTCTTTAAAAAACATTACAAGTCTTACTGATCCCAAAATTTTGAGCGGCAGTGTGTGTGTGTGTGTGTATATATATATATTTTAATTGACAAATAGCTCCTTCCCATGTTGCTCACCTCATTTCTTCTTGTTCCATCATTGATTATTTTAACATTGAGGAATTCTTGAGCCCACTGCTGGAATGCTTCATGGTAAAGATCATTCGTCTGTTCAAAAGATGATACAGTTTATTATTTTGTGCAAGATAATCATGCAATTCAAACAAGGACTGTAAAAGCTGAATATTGTCATATTTAAAAACAACAACAACTAAACCGTTATTATGCACTCACAACCACATAAACTTTGTCCACACATCGTGTTTTGGTCAGTGCCTGGACCCAGTGTGTGATAAGGGCACATGGTCCGACAGGAAGCAGTGGCTTTGCAATGACGCCCAGATGCTTGAAATTCCCGGTAGTGTCATTCTCGATATCCCTTTGCAGTCTTGTTCCATAACCTGCAGCTAAAATAACAGCTTTCATAGTCAGTTGAAAATGAAAGTGACAAAATCTTTTTACTGCATTTGATCTTAAAAAAAGTTAGTTAAACCGTAAAGTTTTACACTTTGGAAAGGTTTCGCCAAGATCGTTTTCTGGGTAAAAGTTGTTTTGTTCAGTCAGACCCACACATGCGCAGTACGTGCCACAAAGTTTTAAAGCACTCACACATCCGCTAAACTAACTTAGCTCATAAATATAAGTGATAGGAAGTCGAAATCATTTACATGAATCGTTTTAATTTATTTTGTTAAATAAAGCAATATATCTTGTCGAGTTGTAATATATATTTTATTACCTTTTTGTCTATGTCTTTATTAAATATGTGCAGAGACGTGCAAATTATATATATATATATATATATATATATATATATATATATATATATTAATATATAATGTAATGCAAATTATAATAATATACGATTCATTTTGGACTGTACATGAATATAGACGCGTCTTTTGTGCTTTTGCTTTTTTGAATACCATACTTTATATGACATTAATATGTTGAAAAGTTTATCTTACAGTTTGTATTTTTTAGGGTGACTTGACTAATTAACATTCAGTCCATGGAATAGCCTCTGACTCATTTAAAGTATGTTTATTAATTTGAACTGCCGCTTTTAAATAAAATAATAAAAATATATTATAATCAAAATACTAATCAAACTCTATCATGAGCTAGTCCTGCATATTGCACTGACCTGACCGCAAACGCGTGCAACAGCGCCATCTATTGGTCGAGCTGAAGAGTTGCAGAAGCGTCACTGGGCGTGACTGGTTGCTAAGAGCACAAAATTAAATTCGACAACTTTGAGGGGTGTTTTTAAAAAGAAATTAATTCAGGAAAATTTTAGCTCCCAACATAATTTTTCTGGCTCCCTTTGACTCCAGTTTGCGCCTGGATTACAGAATGGTCCACCAGATTGTGAGGGAGCTGACTGTGGGAATGTATGGTTTTAACCAATTTCCTTTATCAGTCTGCTGGTACCCAACTATGACCAGAGCTCCACGTGCCAGTTGCCACCAGCATATTACGATACAAAGTCGGTCAGATAAAAATAAACAGATTATACCATGAAGGCTCTCTGGCACAGAAGTTACATTGAGAAATGCATACACGCATACCCAAGATTTATGGGGCCCTAAGCAGAATTTTATTTGGGGGCCCCTTCGTGTCGCCAATACGACTGATCAATGTCAATGCTTGATTATTCACACACTATAAATCTAGCGCACCCATTATCAGTTTAATTTGTTGTAGCTGTGTGTGTTGTTTACATCACACCAATGTTTTTACCCTTGTGTGATTTTTACTTGTAACAATATAACAAACCCAGAAGAGTGCTCAGGTGTTAATTTGCACTTTACCATTCAGTCTTACAGTACTAAGTGTTATATAATGCGGTGTACTGAAAAGTAGCTAAATAAACCAGTAGACAATGCATTTACAGAAAAGAATGTTATTTTAACAACATAAATTATCAGAACGTCAGAAAATAGCATAATCACTACCATAATATTTGTAAGAATAATATTTATATAGGAATTTAGTTTATGAATATAATGAACGGTTTTAGTAATTTATTTAGAATAATATATACTTTTATCTATGTTCTAAAACAAAAAACAAAACAAAAAAAGAAGCACCTTTCTTTAAATGTTGTTCTTTGATTTTAGTTCATTCCTTATTAATTTAGCATTTTTTAGTCTTGCTTTTATATCAACAAGTGGGTCTTATTTTGTTGTTGTTGAATTTCCTGTACTGTTCTTGATAACTTTCAAAGAATTATAAGATTTAATAAGAAGGATACGATTTCAGAGAATGGTTCTCGTATTGCATAAAGTCTCAAGTCAACCCTTGGCACAGTAAACTCTGAACTTCACCCTGTGTTCAGGTGTCCAGCTAGAAGTGCGGGAACAGGGTGCAACAGCTCTGTGTGCCCTGGCAGGACAAACTGAAGCAACAGAAACTCATGGCAGAACAGATGGGCTACCCGGCCATCCTTGACCTTCTTCTGTCCTCTTCAAACTAAATGCAATATGTGGGTCAGATAAAAATTGGTCTCATTATACACCATCCCAAAAGAGATCACCCAGTTCCATCCAACCAATCAGTCACCCATGAATGTAAGTAACACTCTCGCTGCAAAGCTGTCGTCCAGACAGAACAGAAGAAGCACCAAATGCAATAAAAACAGCTTCCCATTGACTACGTGCTGACAGGCACTGGATAAACTGAGCAGATTGAGTACCTGAGCTTCTCCCGGTCGATGACAGAACAGGTCTGGTCCAGCGGGTAAGTGGCCAGCACTTCCTGTCTTGAGACAGCACTGATCTGTTAGACTCATAAGACAGGAACATTATTCCCCCTGTGGGTTTCTCTGTAAACATTGCTTACAAGAGTTGCTGTGTCTCTTGTATTGCTATTAGTGTTAAACTATGACCCGTTTACAGGCTGTGATTCCAAAATGATGCTATATTCCAAGAGTGCTTCCTTTTCGGTCAGGTGTCTGGACCGAGTCTCCCCTGGATCGTCTGTTAAAACACTTTGTCAGACAGAACTGTCCGCACCTTCATAACTGTGGAAGCTTGTTTCTGCCATGGAATAAAAAATGATAAATAAATGAAAATATAGTATAAATAAAATGTTAATTGTGATAGTGTTAATTGTGATTTATTATTTTGCAATTAAAAATATATTTTGGAATTTAAATAATATACTTTATCCCCTCCTACATTTTAAGTTCGCACAGCATCGTCATCGACAGCTTCTGGCGAAATGTAGAAAGTCTCCTCACATATATGGAGAATTTAGCTGAAGATGCCAGAATATCGCAAGTGTTTACAGCAGAGTTTGAAAGACAGAGAAGAACAGGGAATCCATCCCTCAGGTGCTTTAATTTTAAAGTATGCAATGAAGTAAAAATGAAGTAGCTAAAATATGAGGCCTTTGATAATTCACAAGCATAATTTGTTTTCTTTCTGTTTTCTCCATTGCAGTTTGGAGATAAATGGCAGCCCTCCTGTGCCTCATCGTGATAATAAAGGTATTTCAATTGAATTATGTATGACAGAGCGATACTGTATTGCTGGCTAAAGCAATGAGGACTATATC
Organism: Carassius auratus; assembly: GCF_003368295.1. Classification (NCBI taxonomy): domain Eukaryota; kingdom Metazoa; phylum Chordata; class Actinopteri; order Cypriniformes; family Cyprinidae; genus Carassius; species Carassius auratus. The sequence goes on from NC_039276.1 coordinate 6,222,119, forward strand.
TCACTTACAGATGTTTGCGCTATATCATTTCTCACCAGGACTGGCAAAGAGAATGAACGTCAGTCTGCAACTGGGGACAGAGAAACACCAGCTCTTTTGCCACACCATTTAAGATAGAGGGCCAGAACTGCCAACCCCAGAGTCAGAACGGGACAGACGTCCTGCCACAATGCCCCAAAACAAAGGTTGAATGAAAATACCTGAAAGGTCAAGAACTGCCATGCACACCAAAAGGTGATTTAAAAAGAAATAACATCATTAACTTTGAATTAAAGCATATGCAAAACAGACCCATTTGAATTTCTTTAAATAAAGAATCATTTATTAATATGTAGGAAATGTCCTTTCAACACAATGTCAAGAATTTATCTTCAGTTTTAATGGGGGAATTTTGATTGCAGCATCTTTAACTTCTGAAGTAATGTCTAATCCAAGTGGTGCCCTAAAAATAAAGGAAAAATGTTATTACACCAAAACAGACTCTTCACATGTACAATCAGTGCTGGGTAGATTACTTACAAACCGTTACTGATTCCAGTTATATGAGGGAAGTTAGTAATGTAATATATTCGATTTTACACATTTTAGGTAATCTAACTGGAATACTTTTTTACCTTACTTTTTTATCACATAGATTTGAATAGGTTTATTTTGTACCAAAATTATATAAAAATACAAAGAGATAGAAATTTTTTTCCATACTTTGCATTAAACATCACATTAGGGTTTTCCAAACTGGGGTTTGTGAGTTGATGAAAAGCCAATACTTAATTAAATCATAAAAAAAAAAAAAGATTACAAAAATAAGATTTATTTTTTTTTTTTTTTACAAAATTGATTATGCATTGAAAATGTAAATAAATCCAATTTATTTACTAACAGAGCAAATACAATTTGTGACCCTGGACCAAAAAGTCACTGGGGTATATTTGTAGCAATACCAAAAAAAAAAAAAAAAAACCTTATATGGGTAAAAATGATCTATTTTAGCCAAATATTGTCCAATCCTTATAAACCATACATCAGTGGAAATCTTATTTATTCAGATCTCAGATGATGTATTATCTCAATTTTGAAAAATTGACAGTTAAGTGTTCCAGGGTCAGATTTGAACTTACTTGGGTTCATAGTTGACCTCTTCGGTGTGGGACATGATCCCCTTTCCTTGCTTTAGTCTCTCTACACCATTCCTACCAACAATAGTGAGGAACAAATGTCACTGTCTTATTCATGTCATTAAGACTATGAGGCAATATGCATCATTTTATGTTCTTACCATGCAATCATGACTCCATTATCAGTGCAAAACTTTGATGGAGGGCAAAGCAGATGTAATCCAGTGGCATCTGTGACAATTTTCAGAGTCCGTCTGATGTATTCATTACTTGCTACTCCCCCTGAAACAACCTACAGAGGTGCACAAGTGGAAGAGTAGAAGTTTTGGTTGGGATATAAAGGTTAGTGGAATTTTCACAGAATGTCAATTCACCACAGGCATTACAGTTTTTCAACTGTACAATGATTAAGCCAAGCTCAAATGAATGTTAATATTAAAAGCCTCAACCGAGTCCTGGAGTGCTGTGAACTTACCAGAGTTGGATTATGCTGTGGTAGAAGACCTTTGGATTTACAGAACAAAATGGCACGATGTGTTCGTTTGACTATATGAGACGCCACGGTGTGTTGTGAGGCAGCGGCGATGTCTTTGACGCATGATAATAACTGTCCTTTTTCAACACCTGACGAAACATAACATTACAGTTATATAATAGTGGTTAGGATTATATAAATACACATTTTATGCAATTACAATTAACATATACAGCACATACAAATAAAACATTTTCACATTTGTGTTTAACTATTTTATTGATACTTCAATATGAATGAATACATATATATCCATAAAATAGTTAAAATCTAACTGAAAACCCTATATTTTTGCACAATATTTGTGTTCTGTACATTTATATAAATACAATGTGTGTGTGTGTGTGTGTGTATATATATATATAATCTATGTAGGCAGCTCACTAGCTTTTGGAAACTTTTGTTTAAAAGGAATAGATAAAGTACCTTCTTCTTTCTCTTTTTTGCTTATTGCCAGTGTCACCTGGTTTTGCAAACCAGCAAAAGAGAAATTGCAGTCGTAGAGCTGCCCCATGGGTGACTTGAAATGAAAAGCGAATCGATCTCCTTCTTTTGCCAGAAGCTCTATGGCCTGTCCACCGCTCAAAGACGAGCACTCTGGGTGACTGCTAAGAGAAAGTCTTCTAGCAATCTGTCATTGAAAGCAAAGATAAATGGTTTATATTACAAACATCCTGCTGCTCTCACTGTGTTTGAAACTGTCCTGATATCGTGATACCTTATCTAAAGTGTCCCCGGCTGCTACATCCAATGTTTGCCCCAGCAGAAGAAATTCATCTATTCCTTTGGCCAATGCAAGAAGAGAATGACCCCCGGAGACAAGGAGCACAAGAAAAGGGAAGTCTACGGGGTGTAGCATTCTTACAGTGAGGGCGTGTGCCTCCATATGGTGTATAGGGATGAACGGCTTTTCGTGAAGTCTCACAAACCTCTGACTGAAATCCAAGCCGATCCCTAAGCTAAGAGCGAGCCCCGGCTTCACTGTTGTGGCCACAGCTGTGAGTTCACTGGGTTCAATGCCACTTCTGTCCAAGGCCTCCTGGACAACTCTACAGATGTTTTCTCTGTGTAGGCGCTGGGCCACAGTTGGGATAATTCCACCCGTCCTGTAAGAGAATGAGTGGAATTAAATGCACATAATACGCCATTAACGGAGTCATTTATATCCTTATCTTATGTATATAAATATATAAGGCAAATAGTTTATTTTTAAATCACCTTTTTTGTTATTCCTGGATTTAACTTAAATAGTCCTGATCTGAAAATGGCCGAACATAATGAAAAAAACCCTTATAAAATATAATTATATTACAGTTTTTGTTTACATGACAGAATTCACACATTTTATTATTATTTATTTTTATTTTTTTTGAGGGTTTTTATATTAGGTATGTAAAACCAACATACAAGCCATTAGTAACACTATTGTCTAAAAGCCTGTGAACTTCTCTAGTGTAAGAAAATTGGTAAGTAAATAAGTAAAATGATAAGTTTTTTGAGTAATTCTGCTATGAATTACTTAAGTAATTCATAGCAGAATGTCCAAGCTGTTCTTTTCTACACAACAACAGTGAATAGTAACCACAGCTTATATTTCCAGTGAATAACAACTTTGCTTTCAATCAGTTTCTTAAGCACAGCTATTATAGCTCAAGAAGATAAGTCAGTGTTGTTATTGTTCACTAAAACTAAATAGTTTTTCTTAAAATAAGACTGACACAAAATATAATTCTATGATAAAAAACTTAAGTTAAATTTATAAATGTTGCCTTGGCAATTGAGTGAATAAGTCTAAGTACTAAAATTACTTAAACTAACACGGAAAAAAATAAAGGAAAATAAAACATATGAAAACTAAAAATATAAAATAAAAGCTAGTTTAAAATATTGATAATATAATATAATACTATAATATAATTAGTGCTGTCAAGTGATTGACCGCGATTAATCACATCCAAAATAAGTTTTTGTTTACGTGATATATGCGTGTGATGTGTATATGTATTTTGTATATATAAAGACACACACATGCATGTACATATTTAAGAAAAATATGTTGTTTATATATTATATATTTATATATGATTTAATTTATATTAATATGAATACATACATGTAAAATCATGTAAATATTTAAAAAATATATGTTCCACACATGTATCATGTAAACTAAAACTTATATTTTGGATGCAATTAATCACGATTAATCGTTTGATTATATTACAGATTTAGTTCATAAACAACACTAAAATAACCCTACTTGAAGTATAGTGCACAGGTCATATAGACCATTTTTATGATAATTTTCTCGTTTCTTAAGACCTTGCAAATGTTTCTTTAACATAATGAAAACGTGGTTAGTGTTGTTCTATGTATCATCAACTGAGGTTATTTATGAAGCCAGTGGCTATCCTTACTCAAGGTGTGTCAGTTTCTGAGAATGCAAAGATTCGCCCAGAATCAGTCCAGTGTCGTCCAGCACAGCCGCTCCGGTCTCATCGCAGCTCGTCTCGATACCCAAAACTAACCTGCGCCCTGTCCTGAAGACTCCCTGTGACGAGCAGCGCTTCATCAGGCACACATCAGCACCACTCAGAGCGCGAGGGAGCATGCTGATTTAATTCGACGGGAATCTCAAAGGCTACATACGCTTCAACAATTCAAAAGAATCCAATAGACCGCTAGACTTAATGTAGTTCCTTGTAAAACTTAATTTATGAATCTGTCCGATCAAGGCGTTACATATAAATACGCCCTACTCACAACAAACGAAGTTGGGTTCCGTTAGACTTCCTTTAAAATGAAAAGGATAAATAGTAGTAGAGAAAAAAAGATGCCTTGGCCAATTTAATGCATAAACAAGTATGCTAAGTCCAAAATAAAGAACAATACGGGATAATACATGAGGGATGAAGACTCACGTGGACGAGATGTTGTACACTGAATAAGATGAGTTCTTCACACTTGGCTGCTATAAATTAGGTTCTATGACTATTTCCAGCTATTATTTGATATTTAAAGTCCATTCTTTACTAATAAGGTAAAGGCATGTTAGCTTCACGCACATTTCTGTATTCAAATCCATTCATTCCGTTTCTGTCTACATTATCTATTTTCATACATTTCTGTATTACAACGTTCATAGGCTATTTTCAGTTTTTTTTATTCTGTTTTTTTTTAAGTTTTAATAATTTTGTATTTTGTCAGTTTCATTATTTTTTAATATCTATATAGTTATTATTTTCTTATTTATTTTAATTTTAGCTAGTTGTTTCAGTACATTAAGTTAAGCTAAATAACTAAATAAAAAAAGTTATTTATTTATACCTCAGTTCAAGTTCATTTTATTTCTAGTAATGAACATTTGATTATGGTTTTAGTTAACTGCAACAAACCAGGTTCGTGATGAGGACATTTTGAGTGTCTCAGACAGCTCTTCAGGCAGTAACTTTTACTGTGAAATTCTGCTTCTACAGATGACATCAGGAAAGGCCCAGACAAATTATTAAATGAATATAACAAGATGGAGCCACAAGCCAAATTAAGAAAAAGGAAATGGACAAATATGATACTTGGGGCGGATCTACCGGGGGTACCCCAGTTGGCAGCAACGAATTAAAGGTTATGAACAATTTGAAAATTTACTAGCGCGAATCTTTCGTGATTCGTGATCCAGCTACGAAGTCCCGAACTGACTCAAATTATTTGTGATCCTCAAACTGACTCAAATGATTCGCGAATCCGCTTTGAACTCCCGAACTGACTCAAATGATTCGTGATCCCGCTCCGAACTTCCGAACTGATTCAATTGATTTGCGATCCCCAAACTTACTCAAATGATTCGCGAACCCGCTTTGAACCGTCTATGCTTTGAACTCCCGAACTGACTCAAGTGATTCGCAAACCCGCTACGAACTCCCGAATTGATTCAAATGATTCGCGATCCCGCTCCGAACTCCCGAACTGACTCAAATGATTCACGAACCCGCTCCGAGCTCTCGAATCGATTCAAATTATCTGCGATCTCCAAACTGACTCAAAAGATTCGCGCACCCGCTCCGAACTCCCAAACTGACTCAAATGATTCGCGATCCCCATAAATGACTCAAATGATTCGCGATCCCGCTACGAACTCCCGAACTGATTCAAATAATTCGCGATCCCGCTACGAACTCCCGAACTGATTCAAATGATTCGCGATCCCGCTACGAACTCCCGAACTGATTCAATGATTCGCGAACCCGCTTTGAACTCCCGAACTGACACAAATGATTCGCGATCCCGCTCCGAACTCCCGAACTGACTCAATCTGCCTAGGGCACCAACTCCCAGAGGGGGCACCATCCCAGTTGCTCCCAAAAACAAACAAACAAACAAACAAAAAAAATCCTCCATTCTGCCATCCGCGCTCGCGACCGCTCGCAACTCATGTTTGCGACTGAATGTTCATAATTGATGGAGGAATCCAATCAAGTATACACTTTGGAAATGTCATTGGCTGTTAAAATCTTGTGTTTCTTATAATAAACGGACATATTGATAACACTGAACCTTTTATAATGCTCTTAATTACATGTCGATGCATACTGTGTGCATTAGGGAGTGTGGTGGTGCTTCTTATATGAACTGTTTCAAATGCAAGACACTGATTGCATGAGATTAAGTTTGTAAATGATAGCCTGTGTCCTTTTGTGTGCACATATATTTATCATCCAACTGTGATAACTTTGACTAAATTCAGTAAATTAGGTCTGCAATATGTTGCCACCCCTCAAAAATTCCTGCCCCCTTCTCGCCACCCCATCAATATTTTTCTAGATCCGCCCCTGCTATGTTCTTCCAGTTCTTTTGACTCCAGTTGATTGGGAGAACCTTTCCTTGTCCAAATACCCACCAGTCCTCCATTAACTAGACCACAGTTTGAAAAAGCTAGGCAACACTGGCCTACATCATTTCACGAGGACAAACACGTGAAGAGGCCACTTATTCACTGCCGATCAGAGAGCTAAAATGCAAGAGTACATGACAGCAGCTGTAGAGGCTGCAGGATCAGGTGAGGAGATGGGAATGGATGCCGTTGGCGCTGTGATTGTGGACCCAGAATCTGAGCAGATTGTTGTGGTGGGTCATGACTTTAAGCGAGGCTCTCATCCGCTTCATCATGCTGTCATGGTCTGTATTGATCTTATGGCCTGTGGGCAAGGAGAAGGTGCCTACAATTATGAGAAATATCTAGCCTGTCGGTTTAGCAGTCCTTTAGGAATGCCTGCTATGCCAAAGAAACCAGACAGCCTTATATCTGCATCGGATATGACCTTTCCATCACCCAAGAGCCGTGTGTGATGTGTGCAATGGCTTTGGTCCATTCAAGAATCAACAGTGTTTTATGGAGCGCCCTCTGCAGATGGTGCCTTGGGAACCGAGTGTTAAATTAATTGGGAAAAAGATTTAAATCATCACTTTGAAGTGTTTAATGGGGTGATGAGAAATACATGTGAGGCTTTATTCAAAAAGTGATTTAAATGTATATATATATATATATATATATATATATATATATATACATACAATATCAACATTTTAATTCTTTTTACGTTTTGACTTTTTTTTTGATAGGACCATAATAAAAAATATGGAAGATAACTTGGATTGTCGTCTACTTTTAATTTTCATATTCAATTTATCAGACCATCTATATATTATCAGTGTCTATATATATATATATATATATATATATATATATATATATATATATATTTTTTTTTTTTTTAAGAAATAAAATTTCATTCAGAAAGGAGACAGGAAATTGATGAATACATTTAAATATTACAAATTATATATATATATATATATATATATATATACATACACACACACATTTCTGTTAATTGAAAAATCATAAAAAATATTAATCTGAAGACTGGTTTCCAACACTGATAATGAGAAATCTTCCTTGAGCAGCAAATCAGCATATTAGATCCTGAATGATGCTAAAATTTTAGCTACGATTTTTTTTTTTTTTAAATATATCAGAAAAGTGATTTTAAAATGTAAAAATATTTTTTATTTAAAAAAAACTATCCAACCTCAACTTTTTGAGTAGTGGTGTGTATTCTATGGTTTTTAGTAAAAGCTTTACAGCATCAAAAGTATTTGGTATTTCACACAATTTATTTTTCTAATAAACAACAGTGTTTCTAATACTTTGCAAAGTTTTATTTGTTTGGAGCATGTCATACAACACATAACATACTCTGATCAGACCCTTTCTCAAAACAAAAGGACAAAAAAATTGGCACAGTCGAGCCTTCGCAGATATTGTCAAAAGATGAGAAAGTGAAAAAATACAAATAGTTTATTAGGGCTATGTTACAGTTTCTCAACTTCAATAATACTGTGAGGGAAAAGAGAGCAAAGAATCGCGATGATCCAGAGTTTACAATGACACTGAAATTGAGCTAAAAGTCAACATGCAATTTTCTGATTCAAACAATAGATGAAAGAATGTAGGGAAGAACTTGATGTTTTGTTTCAGGGGCAGAGGAAGCTGTACAAAAATTATGATGAAATATTCTTTGAAATAAGGTGCAATGATAAAATGTGCAAAATGAGACCAGAATGAAGATCGATTTTGGATTCCATGTTGAATGAATGTGAAAGTTCTTAAAATCCTAAAAGTTTTGTAAATGTTAATATTTTTCCATTGTCACTTAAAAGTTGTAAGACAAAAACTGTAAACAAAACTATATATAGTATTGTGACGGAACAAATATTTTTCAGGATATCATGCCATCTGACTTTTTATTCACCTATGAAGCAATGAAAACATTAACGAAACAGCAGAAAGGTTTCATGGCTTTTAAATGATTTTAAAAACACGTTTGTCAATTCTTGGCATTATCTAAGAATCAATAGATTCAGAAATGTGAAGTGAAGCTAAAAGCATAAATCTATCTTAGTGTATCAGTGTTGTGAGCACGTTTGAACAAACAAAAACTAATGAACAAAACACTTTAACCATGAAACCTGGGCCAGCCCAGATCCACAAGGATCACAAAACAACTAACAAAAACACATTAAATATCTTAAGTTATTAATGCTTGTAGAATTGTCCTCCTAACATGTCCCTACAACAATTTCTCAAGATATATCAAACAAAGAGACTCACAATTACACAGACTGTACAAAACTGCTAAGTGTACACAGCTGCTGTACAAAGTACAAAGGGTTATCTCCTCTCCCGAATCAGACAACATCTCCGAGTTGGTCTGTGCCCTCTGAACACTGGGCTTAATACTTGTTTATTCCAAAGATCCTGACTCCATGGAGTTGTGGCAGTTTTGGGATGAGAACACTCAAAAGCGAAGCTGTGTTTATCACAAAATGAGCGGTGTCATATTTAGTGTAAAAGCTGGCGAGAAAATATCTGCAAAGAGAAGAACAACAAGTGTTACACTTTAAAATAAGTACAGGATCTTATATAATAAAGGTCTAATAAATATGTCTTTAGTATTCACTATTCGCATTTCGGATGCATTTAGTTCAAAATGTTGTGAAACTGGATGGTTGATGTTTTAACACCAGGCCAGCTTTTTTGGCTATTTTCATGGTTGTAATAATATTCAACAGCCATATAATTAAAAAAAACCTATATCAGGTCTGTTAAAGGGGTTATCAGATGATTTTCCAGAAGTTGATATGATTATTTAGGTTCTTAATGACAAGTCTGTAACATAGTTACGGTTAATTTCTCAATGGTAGAGTCAAACAACACCCTTAATACTCTGTCATAAACAGCTTTTTTCAGAACAAGCCGTTTTGTAGCATTTTCCTTTAAATGTTAATGAGCTCTGCTGACCCCGCCCCTCTCTTCCAAGCCACTCTCTGAGGGACTGTTTACTTCAGCCACATTCATCATGAAATTCACACATGATTCACACGAATATAGACGCATTTAGGTAGATCGGGGGCACATTCCCTTTAAAAACAAATGTAATCTACTGCGTCTTCAGCGGCTCAGATGTCGGGAGTAAATGATGACTGCCATGTTTATTGTTACAACTATCACTTATGAGATATTTTTGTCTACATCTGCTCCGGCGTCAAAACAATGGTGGAATGCTGACAGCTAATTTAGGGGCGGGTCTAAGTTAAGACACCATTCCAATCTGTGCTGAAACACTACTGTCAATCAAACTATCTTGGGAGGGGTCTGTCTCTGTGATGTCACACAGAGATCGGCTCAAAGGGGAAATTATTTAACAAGATAAAATAAAAAAAATAAAAAAACACTGGGTGGATTTTTATCATTAGAGAGTGGTTGTGTACACACACTGCCAACACATATTTCAGTTCAAATAACTTGTAAAAGTGCATGTAGCATCCGATGACCCCTTTAAAAATGTATTTAAGAGTGTCAATGTTGTGCAAAAGATGGTAAAAATAACTTACAAAATTATTGGTGAGATTGTAAAGAATTTTCTAGATGATGTGAACTGCACGCCATAGTCCAGCTGTTCCCAGTGTGTGAGAAGTCTTGCCTTGCCCTGGTCTGGTGTTTCAAATGGTGTGCCTTTCACTGCATGCATAAACACATACATACCCTGTGGGAAGATTGAAAGATGATCCAAATGTCATACACACAATTCTCAAAGCTTGTAACAAAGGAAAGCCCCTCAATATTAAAGGGACAAATTACTCAAAATAAAAAATTCTGTGATTTACTAATGTCATTCTAAACCTGTATGACTTTGGTTGATCTTCTAAAGACTATTTCAGATATTTGAAACAAAACATGAGAAGTTCCTGTCCCTCCAGTAGCGCTTATATCATTTATATAGAGATGCTAAAAAAGCTAGAAATTAAATTTATCATTTATATAGATTAAAAAACAAGCTTTATTTCTTTTATTTTCCATTAGTTTGTGTCTGCTTATTCTATTCATCAGTGTTTGAACCATTAAAGAAAAATCACATTTTCCATATTATATTTCTGGGTTAAAAACAAAGGGATTGCAAAAGTACACAGACCTTTTTGTTCTCTCTTCATGGAAAGCTATCGTATGGCTTCAGAAGACTCTGAATATCATCCCTCTCTCTTATAGCTGCAGACTTACTACACTCACTAAATTCCATGTCAGGACTACAGAAACATTACAGTAGCCCTATGAATAGCTTGGCTTTATCATTGTGGCACAAGCTGTAATACATCATCTTGTACCAGAGAGCTTAAACTTGGTTGGTGATGTCATGCTGTTGACCTTGAATCTTTGTGTGAGCGAGTCCTTACATAATGCCACAAAGACTACTAAGGAAGCATCAACTGTTGAGACTCCAACTGGCCTCAGGGCACCGCTGAGAAAATGACAAGCCATAGACAGGGAAATGAAATGCAATATAACGAAGGATTATTCAACAGAGGACACTTACAAAATTGTGAATAACATTTGTGAGGGTCCACACAACAGGAACACTGAAGAAAGGAATGCTCAACAGTACGATGTGAAGCATTCCTACACCGAGTGCATATGTCAGCCATATCCCCCGACTGTTCATCACACGGGTGTTTGGGTTCACTTCACTGTGGGCCACACCGACGTTCATCTTGCTTTTCTGTCGACAGATACAATTTTTTTTAAATTATTATTATTTTACACTTTCCATATTGACATTTTCGACTACAACAACAACAAAACATCTGGTGTAGAGACAGTTTGCACTCAGAAATTGCTAGTATGTGTATATATATATATATATATATATATATTACTTAAATGTTTATTATGCAGCTAATTCAAATAAACACAAAATACAATAAATAAAATTAATAAATAAAAGCATTGCATTCTTCTTTAATTTTTTTTAAGAAATATATATTTTTTCTAAATGATTCAAACTGACAAAAAAAAGAACCAACATTAAATTATTTGGCTAATCAATCAACTTGAATTAATTGAGAAAGTGACTTAAGTTATAAAAGTGTCGTGTTGTCTCATCATTACTAAAAATTATATGTCAGTGTCTATTTAGCAGCAGTCTAGTTAATTCCAATTAAATAAGATGTAGAACTGTATTAAAGTATTCAAATTTATGATCATTTTGCACTACTACAATCAATAGTCTGCTGCTGTTGTTTCATAGCTTTAAAAAAAACTAGTTAAAAATAGTAGCGGTCTTACAGGTGAGGTCTTGTCTATATGCCAACAAAAGTTCACGAACTTACAATGGGGTGATTCTTTGTAGTACTTTGCCCTAATGCATTACTGTTCATGCGGGCCAACTTTGTATTCAAATTATTTGCAAGAGTTCAGTACTTTGGAAGAGCAAAACGAGTGGAAGTGACATTTCATGGCCTGTCACAGTAAACAGTCTGGGCAGCTGTTTGAAAGTCAATGTTACCTAATATCAAGCTTATTTTGTTTGGTTGTCGCTCATCTCAAGATTTCTCACCAAAATCAAAGCTCATCTAAATGATACATTTAACAATTAAAGAAAGCATCCATAACAAAATGGCATTATTTTATCTCTTATTATTGACCCTCTACACATAGATGCAATAAAAGCAAATCAGATTGAGGTCAAAGGTTGAAATCCTGTGACTGCAACATCTGTCAATAGCCACTTGGTTGATCCTCCACTCAGTGATTTTGTAGAAGTATGAAGTATATATGTAAAATTTATTTAATATCCCCTGAGACGACAACAACACAGTAATGAAGAAGTAATTTTGAATAGATAGCGTTCATAACCGGCTTCATGTAAACGATAAAGACAGCAGGCTGAGCGTTTGCCTTTATTCAAAATTACCTTAATATTACATAAAAATAAATGTTGGTTTTTCAGTGGCAATTGCAGGAGATAAACAAGTCCATGACACGGAGTTAGCAGCACAGCTATCTGACAAAACATCGCGCATCTTAATGTATTCTTTAATTTAACCATTTAAATTAACACTCATTCCTATTTTCCTCTCTGTGCTGTTATACGGAGATGCTTCAGGTTCTGCCCATGAGAGCAATGTTTTTTATTTCGCATCTAACGTTAACGTTACTGCTTTCATAACAAACACTAGTTGCTTTTGTTTCACTGTACTTCCATTAAACACATCAAACAACAATAAAAGCTCTCGAATCTCCCATTATCAGCCTAATTTCTTCCATTTGGTTTTAAAAGTAGCAGCACAAATGACTTGGATTCATAACAGATAAGTAACGGTACCTTATTCGCGTTCGGGTGAAGCAGGCTGGAGCGCTGCCGGCCTCCGCTGCGCGCACTGCGGGCTGACTCACCGCTCACACTCCGCTAGCACACAGGCTACCCCAGCTAACGGGATTATGAGAGCAAACATCGCGAGATTGACGCACCACGCCCACCAAAGGCATGACGTCTGGAAAATAATATTTATTATTATCGGATAATAATTGGGCTAATATTAGTTTTTTTTTTTTATTTGACCATTTCTAAATATAAAAAATATCAATAACATAAATGCGCTAAATTTTGTGGATTTGTATACTTTCCTAGGGATAGCCATAACTGTATGACAATAAAAAAAGGTCCAATCAAAGCAGAGATTAACAATTGTAATAATTTAGTAAATTAAGTCATATTCGATAATGGAGCGAGTTATTAAAACATGTTAAATACACTTGTGATGTGAAATTTTTGGTTATCTTTTAACGGATGATTATTATTTTACATAAAGTAAGAAGATATTTGGATATTTTAAATATAATTGTTTAACGTATCATAATGTTAATGTCAAGGTTGATCTAAGTTATAAGTTACGTGTCCTATTAGAATTGATGCCAACCTGCAGCTTTTGTGGTAAATGCACTTTGTATCTACAAACCTGCTGACCAGTATTAGGACACTTATAAATGTGTTCATGTCATTAAATTAGACAACAAAACATATTAAACCGTTGGCATTCCCTTTAAAGGTTCCGTTCTTTGTGATCCCATGTTTTAAACTTTAGTTCGTGTGTAATGTTGTTGTTAGAGTATTAAAAATATCTGTAAAATTCTAAAGCTCAAATTTCAATGCCAAGCCAGATATTTTTTTTAAAAGAATTTGACTACAAAAAACTGGGGGACTGCATCCCTCTAGTTCCTGCAGTAATGACGTCACTAAAACAGTTCTTTGACTAACCTCCGCCCACAGGATACACAAAAAGGGGCGTGGCCTTGTTGCGCTCTGACGGAACAGCTGCGTTTGTGTTTGTCGCCATGTCTTCGAAACGCTGTTATTTTCATCTCAGAGGCAAATCACCCTTGTTTGGGCTTCCAAGGGACGCTGTACTTGGAGATTAATTGTTACAATTTATGTTTAACTCGTTCCCGAAAATTATAATCCACATGTAAAATTGTGTGCAGCACATTTTCCTGAGGATAGCGAGCTTCCTCAATCTCAATCAGTTTAATGCCGGATTCGCACAAAGATTATTCTTGAAAGATGGAGCAGTTCCCTCTTTGTCTGGAGAAGGCGTTGTTTATGGACCACAACCGGTAAGTGTATTTTATTATTAAAGTTGGTGCGTTTAACAGTTTACTTAGTAACTTATTACAGAAAGGGCAATGCTGTTTAGCTTTGTTAACTAGATGTTCGGGCTTTGCAAAAAAATAGAATGGGCTTTGCAAAAAAATAGAATGCGATTTTCATGGGCATCTCGTCAGTAAAAACGCTCCTGTGATTATAAGTACATCTCCAGCATGTGCGTTCTATTACTGCCTATGGTTCAGATCAGGATTGCCAGGTTTTCAAAACAAATCCTGCCCACTTGCTTTCTCAAAACTAGTCCAAAACTAGCCCAATCGCGTTTACAGGAGGGCAGCAAGCTCTAAGCTGGTGTCAAATCACAACACAGGAACCGCTGGCACAATCAGAACTTGTCATGTATTTCTGAAGGAGGGACTTTATAGAACAAGGAAGTCATCAGCCCGTTTTTATGACAGTAAAAACAGCGGTATACATCTTGGTTACTTATGTAACCACAGTTCCCTGAATAGGGAAAGAGCAGGCGGCGAGGAAGTCGACCGGAAGTTGAAGTCGGCTGCGTGCTGCCATCTTGTAGCAGAACTTCACTTGCGTTAGCATTCCCATTGACTCCCATTCATTTTGGCGTCACTTTGACAGTGAATAACTTTACATCTGAGGCGTTTAAAGACTCCGTTTGTCCATTATTTATTTCTAAAGATACACGACAATGTATAAAGGGCTACATTACCTTCTATGTTACATTATGGCCCCGTAGAAACAGTTTTTGTAAAAAATAGGCTAACGATTGCGTCATGACCACTCGACTCTCTGTCGCATTACCGTACAGACAGGAGGAGAAGCTCGTAGGCAATTAACTTAATATGGCGTACTGGCGTTACATTTTAAAATACTATACAAAATAATTAATCAGAATACTTACTCCTGCTCACTCACGACAAAGAACTCCCCGCTTAAGCTCGCCGTCTCTGCAAGATTAACGATGGCAGTTTGCACGCACAGCCACTAGAAGATTTACATCTGTCAGACAGGTTGCTGACGTCGTCAAGCTTCGTTTGAGTCTGCGCGTCAGAAACGGAAGTGCTAAAAAACGCTAAAAATATGCTTCAATTGTCTCAGTTGAGTTCCAAAGGGATCGCTGTGTCCATTTCTTTTACTGTCTATGGGAAAGAGATGGTGCGGTGACGTCACCGTATGGGAACACCCCTCGATGTGACGAATGTCTGAAGTCCTATACCATCCCACCAATCCTATTGGCCAAATAGCGCTTGGCACCGCCCTACGCGTATGTTAACCTAAGTGACGTGCGCTATTTCGCTCAGATTTCATGAACTGAAGAAATGCTATCAAGGTACGGAATGGCCTGGACCGCAGCATCTTGTTCCCTTTTCAGGGAACCGTGGTTACATACAGTACGTAACCGAGATGTTCCCTTTCATAGGTCACTTCGATGCTGCGGTGACGTCACGGTATGGGAACACTATACCATCACGCCTGACGTACCTGATAGTTGGAATCCAAGGAAAGCATCTGCTCAAGTGGACAGAACCCGGGAGCCAGGGGCCATCCTCACATCCAGACTGTAAAACTTGACAAAAGTGCTCGGTGAGAAACATCCTGCCGCAGCACAGACATCATATATAGAAGAACCACTGAGAGAGCTTGTGATGAAGCCACTGCTCTCGTGGAGTAAGCTCTAACTCCTAAGGGTGAAGTGAGTCCGCGCGCCTCATAGGCTAAAGATATAGTCTCCACCAGCCAATGGGACATGCGCTGCTTTGTG
Source organism: Carassius auratus (assembly GCF_003368295.1). NCBI lineage: Eukaryota > Metazoa > Chordata > Actinopteri > Cypriniformes > Cyprinidae > Carassius > Carassius auratus. Next base: position 6,238,046 of record NC_039276.1, read on the forward strand.
ACAGCATGGCCTCTATTTTGTGTCCCAACAGACAAAGCTGGTCAGACTCACGCCATGGAGCTGTTCGTTCAACATAAGTCTTCAGCGCTCTGACAGGGTAAAGACTCAGATCTCCTGACCCCGCCTCTGCAGGGGGTAAAGCCTCCAAGACCACTTGTTGAAAGGGAAAAGGGTTCGAAGCGACCTAGGGACATAATAAAATCCATGCACGAGGGCAAAACAGAAAAAGCCTGTAAATCCCCAACTCTCTTGAGTAGGCTATCATAGAGAGAACATGTAGAGAGGCTGCTAACCAGTGTTAATTTCATTGACTAAATATTTTCGTCATTATTTTCGTCACGAATATATTTTTGCGGACGAAAACGAAAAGCGAAAACTAAAAAAGAAGTCACTGATGGAGACAAAAAACTATGACTAAATTGATTGACATTATCGTCAACGAATAAAGGACGAGACGAAAATAGACTGTGACGAAAATCAAATCAGCAGACGGGAGAGATTCGAGGAATGAACAAAAGAACCGACAAAACGGAACAGGCGAGACTGCATGAGAGAAGAGAACCAATCAGAGCCTGACTTATTGAGACGTGAAACTAAAGTATTGCGTTTTTGACTGAGCTCCCAGGAAGACGGCATTCGAAGAGGTGATGTCTAAAAGAGCGACATCACATAATCAGATGACTAAAACTTGACTAAAACTAAAAAGAATTATAGTCAAAAGACTAAGACTAAAACTAAATAAAAATTTTGTGTCAAAATTAACACTGCTGCTAATGAACCTCTCATGAGTGCCTCCTCGTGATAAACCCATTTTATGACTCTTACCTTTCGTTGACTCAACGCGTCCGCGAAGAGGAGTTGAACACTGCTCGAAGAAAAAAACGCTGAGAACGCGAGATGGTTTCCTTAGGGCACAGATGATTTGCTTTCCTGAAGGAATGAAATCTGAGCGAAATAGCGCGCGACACTCAGGTATACGATGCGTACACATGCATAGGGCGGTGCCAAGCGCTATTTGGCCGGGATCTTATAGGGCTTCAGACATTCTTCACACCGAGGGGTGTTCCCATATGGTGACGTCACCGCAGCATCGAAGTGCCCTATGAAAGGGAACGATGAACAATGAAGGGTGTTTTTTTACACGTGAAACATGAACACGTTATATTGCACACTGTCAACACAATTAAAGCTTCAAAAAAAAAAGCACGAAAAAAGGGACCTTTAAAGAAGTTGTACTTTTATAAAACCTTTCACAAAATGAAGGGTGACACCTTGTGAACCTGAAGGGATCTGACTTCTTTTTATATTTTAAATACTCTTTAAAACTCTCTAAATACTCTGATTTATATGAACAGATTGCTTCTAACATAACTTTTTCCTTTGTTGGCAAAGCCGAATATTCAGCAGCCATTATTCCAGTCTTCAGTGTCACATGATCCTTCAGAGATCAATATATTGTTGATATGATGCTCAGTTTAATGAAATTAATTAATGATCATTATTTTTTTTATCTATGTGATGCACAGATTTCTTGTAGAAACCGAAATACATTTTTTTCAAGGATTTTTTTATGTTTGATGAATAGAATGTTAAAAAGAGCAGCATTTATTTGAAATAGAAATATGTTGTAACATTATAAATGTTTCCAATGTCACTTTTTTTTATAAATTTAATGTAACCTTGCTAAATTAAAGCCTTAATTTCTAAAAATACAAAGTCTTACTGACCTTAACCGTTTTGATGATGGTGAATATTTGACCACTAGGTGGCGTCACACATCAACAAATACTGTTGGATCACTCTCTACGGGTTTTACCCACATTCAGTGACATTTAACCATCACAGGCCATGCTATCAGCCGTGCTAATATTGTTCGGCTATCGTTAATTAGAACTTATGTAACTTGTTTATTGCTGTGGTTTCTCACTACTGTACTGACTCTGTGCTTCCTCGTTGCAGTTTCAATCTCATGTTTTAAATCCTGATATTAATCAGCAAAGATAATAAAAGACATTTTAGAATGCTCTTCCAGTTAACAGATGCATAGATGCAATAGAATGATGTTTATTAAAAAAAGATTTAAGGTCACAAGCAAGTTAGGTCCTGTAGGAAAACTCTTGAAGTTGCCCATGCAAAATAAATAAATAAATAAATAAAAAATTGATAATAAGCGCATGTTATGATGACAGCCTGGACATTTCCGGCATTTAGACATGAATCAATTACAGTATAACCCAGGAAAGTGAACATTTCGCATGCTTCTCGTCCAAAAATTAGCAATGCAACCGCAGGATGAACCACTAAGCCTTTGAATCTCACACTGCCACATGATCCTAAAGTAACAAGCTATGTGTTATGAGTTCTCTGAATGTTTTCGCAAGTCCAATAACAGCATGGCCCCATGATAGCGTACGTATCTGGCCTTGCTCGGTGAGACTTCGTGTACCTTTCATTAAATTCCTGTCATTCAGGTTGTAGATCATCGGGGGAGGGCCAAACACTCATTTCATGCCATCAGCACTTCCAGGCATATCTCGTATCACAAACTTTGCACTTCGCCCTGCATTGGGTTTCATGACTTCTCGAAAAGCTGTTTACTAGTCTGATCTCTTTACAGTCACCAAATTGTATATTTCATAGCAGAGATGTGTGCTGCGGACCGCATGCTTTCAGAAATCAACACCTTGGATATATATACTTGCATGTGGAAGTGCCAATGACAGGCAAACGTATGGGTGTGAAAATATATGCATAACTGTGCTCCTCACGTTGAAATGACATTTGTGCAAGTAGCATGTTTGCTTGATGCTGCCAGATGGTATAAAACCTTCATGAAAAGTAATGAAAAGCTGGCAGCATCTATCCGTGCAGTGCTCCCTGCGCAGCTGATTTTGAATAATTGTTTATTGTGAAGAGTTGATTGGTGGCTAATGGCTGTTTGCGAGCATGCAATCCCACAGGTGGTTTTATTTTAGGATGACCGAAAAATAACTTGACCTGTTTTATCGTGTTGTTACAGGCAGTGGACTGGCCGAAGTCCAGGGTGTCGGATCACTGAACTGCCCTCATGGCTGTGCTCGGAGCGACCTCCGTTGCCAAAATGCTCCCCATCCAGCATCACCAGGAGCAACCAGAGGTCAGTGAAGCGCTGAGAAAACACGGCATATTTATCGTTTTCAGCATAAGCAGTAGGGTTCCACAGATGCACCAGCTCTGGGGCTGCCATGACGGTTTGCGATAGGAAACAGAATGTTTTCATAAGGGAGTGTGCTTCAAGGTTCAAACAATCAGGGTTCATTTAAATGGCATGTGTCTTAATCTGACTTTAAACGTCCTTGCACTTCTGTCAGGTTGCTAAACCCAAAGACTCGTGTAACAACTTAATTCCGAACGGCTTTCCTCTCCCTGGAGAGCGGTTTCTCTTTTTCCTGGTTGTGCATTCCGTAGCAATGACTTCTTGCATGAATGACTCAGCATTCTTACCCAAGTTATACCTTATATAAAGCCTTTTAATTTTCAGGATAGGATTCCAATTTCTAGCTAAATTGGTCTGTATACATAATAATACTATGGCCCAGAAGTGTATATGGACACTTTTGGAGACATCATCACGCATAAAAATGATTGAATGTAATTGCATAGATGTCAAAATATCAAACCAGTGGGGATCTGAAAACAAAATGTGAAGTCAATTCTCCTCAAGCTCACACGGATGTCAGTGTAATGTAATAGTTCCAACAGTACTTGATCCACTACCATTCAGTGATGAGAAACTGTCTAAATTCTTTTTGTCTTCACTTTGAACAATTAGTATATTGTTACATACTTTTTAAAAACGAACAAACTTTTAGTTTTTGCATGAAGTGGGACTTGTGCTATGATTTCTTTAAAATAAATGCCAGTATGTTTGACATGCTGTTAGCTTTGATATGTTTACTAGCTCATGCAACTACTTTGATACATTTTAAGGTTGTCTCAAGTGCCAATAATATATATATTTTTTACAGTATTTTGTTTTTGCCTGAAAAGTGTATTTTTAAAGAGTAACTAAACCCTAAACCAACTTTTTTTAGTTAATGATCTATAAGACTGGGGCTTTGTTCATTGATTCGAGTAACTTTTTCAATTCTACAATATATGGTGTAAAAACGTCTGAGTGCTGCCCTCTTCAGGTTGAACGGTCTCTACTGCAGTTGATTTTTCCTATTTGATTTTGCGGTGGCAAGTGACGTAAGCGGTGGCAGGTGACGTAAGCAGTTTCCAGCTCACCACGCCCCTTGGTACGAGCTACCACGCCCTTGGCAGTATAAAACTATCTTGTTTTGTCAAAATCACTGTAGGTGAGTCAGGAGTTGGAATTGCGAGTGTTCAAAACAACCAGGATAGACTATTATAGCATCTATTTTGCATAGCAACTATATAGTTACTTAGATTATTTTGTAAGCACAGTTAGTTAGTAGCATAGTATTGCATCAGTTAGGATAGCTTTAAGTTAGCGTAGATTTATCTGTATTTACAGTGGTCAGGATGGTACATAGGTGTAGTGTTTCTGGATCCGACAGCACTGCTGGACTGCATAGTTTCCCAGCAGATTTTAAAATTAGGCACCAGTGGTTGGTTGCACTTGGCCTGGAAGACCGCGAGTTCCCGGCCTAGAGCTGGAGTGTGCAAACTGCATTTTACACGGGATTGCTTCTCCAACGCAATGGAGGTGGAAATGGGATTCTCCACACAGCTCGCGCTGAAAAGTGACACGATGCGGGAGTTAAGACCGCAGTTTGAGCCAGCGACTCGAATTGATTTGAACAGACACCTCGACATCCTCCACTTCAGGTGAAGGTGGGGGAGAAAATTCCTCTACTTCAAATGATCGCTATGTTGCAAAGCTACTTGCGTCACTAGTGTCACTCTCCATTTTAGCGACTCTGACAGCAGCTGTCAATCAATCCGTCACTGCGGGTCTCAGGTTCACTTCGCACTCGCTCAGCCCCGCCCTAGGTTCGTCCCCTCTATCTCCGCTGTGATCTGCCAACTTTTCAGCATTTTTTAAATATTGCCAGTGGGTGGAGTCAGGCTCTGACCAGGGGTTTAGTTACCCTTTAATATTATTTATTTAAAACAAATATTTCTTTGTTTAGATATTTTGTCATCTAAAGCAACTACCTTTGAACTGTGTCTGAAGTGTCCAAACATATTTTCAGCACACTGCACATTTTTCAGATTTAAAATTGTGTTATTTTAATCATGTAGGCTATAGAATTCCACCCTCTGTAAGGCTATGTGTCTTTCCGAGACCCAGTGCGGCGGTCAGTGACGGATCACGTTACTCTGTCAGCAGTGGACCTATGCACCAAATGTGGCAAACTTCGCGACAAATGCAGCAGTGAATTAAAGGAGCCTTCAGGGACTGCAGTGTATGTGGTGAAAGGGCCTCAGAGGGACGTAACCTGCCTGTGTTGGCCAGAGGCCACTGCTCTGGCACAGATTTAATACACTGCTACAAATGCAACGAGCAAGCATTTTTTCAAGCAAATATGTGATGTATAGTATTATGAATTGGTAAAAAACTGTAAGCTTGATTTAGTCCTGTTTAATGATATTTCTCTCACTCACAAAGACACACATATGAAGATTTAATGTGCTGCAGCAGTACAGGATCTGTGATGCTCTATGCATGTTTTTTGCAGGTTTTCTCCTCGACATTAATCCTGCTTGACTAATTTTGAGCATTTTTGGGTCACTCCTGTTATGCAATATATTTTCAAGTATATTGCCATCATTAATGTATTGGATGCAATCATAAAAGATGAAAATCATATTAGTTAGTTTTTTGTTTATTTAAATAATTTTACTACTTAGATTTATTTGGGTATTGAAATTTCTGCCATGTCACTAGGTGATTTGCACTATTAAACAGAAAATTTCAGCTATTTCTTCAATCAATATAAAATGTAAATAATCATCATTATTATTATTGGTAATCAGTTTCACATAATTTTTTATATTCCATCATTGATGGATTGGATATATTAATCTCTTAAAATGGAATCTTGTCATTGTTTGTTCTTGGGTGCTATGAACCTCTAAAGAAATATTGACTATTTTACTAAAAAAAAAATATGGTAATTTTTATTTATATATTTTTTCAAATGAAACATCTTTATTTTAGAGTAAATGTGAAATCTTTGACAATAAAATTATGATGCTTAAGTATTGAGTACAATCAAATACTGAATATTATTATTAAGTTAATATTGGTAATCAATTAGTATTTTTTTTTTTTGTGCTTCGCTTTACTATCCCCTATATAACAAAAGTGAGTTCCTTGAAAACTTCAAGGAAGTGGGTAATTTTTTGGGGGAAACCAACAGCACCCAAACATCATAAAGTGTTAGACATGGGTTTGATGAATTCTGAAATGTTTTGTGGTATTAGTTGGCTTCTCACACTGTAAAACATCCCATCCTTTTGAAAAAAAAATGACAATAATTTGTATTAAAGTAACTTGACGACGTTGATAGTCTCTAGTAAGCTAACTTAATAATTTTCATTATGTTAGGCATTCTGTCCATTGGCTGTTGTGTAAATATTCAGGTATAATTAATAAAGTTGAAGTATTTAAATTACAACACAGACTTATTCGTTATTAAGCAGAATAGGAATGACCCATGTACATTTCTTTCTTCTGGTCATTTTGTCCTACCTTCAAATGAACCATTTGACCTTTTCTACTTAACGTCAGCATGATACTCTCTTATCTTCCCTTCTTTCAGCTAAAGGCTCTCCTATCGCAGAATCTGCCTCTCGTTCTATAATTATCTCCCTGTTACGCAGAACTGTATAGGTCATACAGTGCATGCATGACATGGTGATTCTAATTCAGGCATTTGGCCTGATCTCATCGCTGCCCTGCTGGAGAGGATGCTATTGTTGGTGCACACATGGTGTCCTACTTTGATATGTGAGGCTGATGAAGAATGCACAACGCTAGCATTGTCTAAATTTGCTGGATAATTTGCATGTGATTTATTCATGCTAAGTGTCCTCTTATAAAACATGCATTTAGTAGTTTTGAATAGAGTCCCTGCTTGCGTTTTGCTTTAGTGTAGGAATAATTCTCTGTAGACACACTTCAAGTGTTTGGCTCGAGCTGATCTTGGCAGCTCGCTCTTCTCATATAGCAGAACACATTGCGTATGTACAGCTATGCTCGAAGATGGTTTTCATTGAGTCTTGCGTAAATGTTCTGTAAAGCCATGTGCCAGATGAGAATGCATCTTTGCTCACCATTTATTAGTTGTAAGTCATCTCAGCATTCTAGGAATCGGTGGGTTTATTTATGGCCTTGAGAGGAGGATCTGTTGGAGTAATCAGTCATTAGCCTTACACTCATCCTCAGGTTGAGCCCCATGCCAAGACCATTGCTAACTCGTCACCCCACCCCTCACCAATTTGACATGTGAAGCCATTTTCAGATTGCAGTGGTGCGTTCCATTTTTCATAAACCTCAGTAGCAAACAGTGTTATGCATTTCACATTTTGAGTCATAATCTTTATATATTTCTAATGTTATTTGCAACTAAATTTTATTTAACATTAAAGCTTATAATTGTGACTATGAACATATACATTACTGTTCAAAAGTTTAGAGTCATTAAGATTTTGTTGTTGTTTTCTTTGCTTTTCATACAAATAAAGACTTTTATACAGCAAGCATGCATTGAATCAATTGATGTAAAATACTTAAAAAACCATTCTATTTCAAGTAAATGCTGTATTTTCTTTTTACTTTATATCATTCAAAGAATACTGAAAAAATGTATAGCGGTTTCAACAAAAACATTAAGTAGCACAATTGTTTTTAATATATAATAATAATAAGAAATGTTCAATGAGCACTTAATTAGCATAAATGATTTCTGAATGATCTTGTGACACTGAAGACTGGAGTAATGATGCTGGAAATTCAGTTTTGCTTTCGAAGGAATAATTTACATTTTTAAACAAGTTAAAATATAAAACAGTTATTTTAAAATGTAAAAATATTTCACAGGATTACTGTTTCTGCTGTAAATGTTTTGTTTAACCAACCTGAATTACTTGAACTTGTTTAAGTCTTATTGCATGGACTTGAACTATTTGTGTGGAAAAGTTTTCCTTAATTTAGTTAAGTTCACTGAACAGACTTATTTTTTGAACGTATGATGAGCCAATCCGCTTAAGTCACGACGTGCATTGAAAGATTCATATCAGAATATTGAAGAAACTTAGATGGGTTCATGTTTTTGCTCTCAAATGTGTTTTGCAACCTTTTATTTATATTATCTATTATATTTTTGCATTATATATTTGCAATCAATAGTGCTTTTTCAGTTTTCTGAAAGTACTGGAATGGTAACAGGTTTTCTGAGCGAGAATGGAACATGAAGCGGGTTTGCAGTTGACTGTTTTTGTGCTGTGGCCGAGATCCTTCTGCCATGGAAGAGTCCAGAATAATAACCTCCATTCAGTGCTTAAAACAGAAAGGACTGGGCCACCTACAACACCGTAATTGACAAATGTAGAAAGTGTACAGAACATAAGTGTTGATTGTGAAAGTCACAATACCCCTGATTATCAAGTTTGTCAGAGGCTCCAATTAAAATGTCCTCTTGCCAGCCAACTGCTGTGCTTGTTAATTCCAAATGGTGAGCCCTAGATCACTGATTAATTTGGAGCCGGTTCTCATCCCGCCACTTCGCCGGTGCTGCATTTAGCCAACAGAAACATTGCAAATTTTAGCATGGCCACTTCATAGTTTGGAGATGACAAATGGGTTTTGATAGCACAGTGAAGTCTTAATTGGTAACTGCGAAGCCGGCTGAAGGCCAGCAGTGTGTCATCTTGTTTGTTTTGGAATAAGTTCATAGAAGCCTCAATGTGCCCTGACAGTTAATGAGTATGGTTTGTGGCAGAGGGGAAGAATAAAGAAAAACTACACTAGATTTAACATGGTAATCTAGCTTCTTAAAACACGTTTCAATTAATGTCGATATATGACTCTTTTGGTATGCAGTCATTGGTTGAAAGTATTATTCACAGAAGTCTTACGTTTGTACAGATTGGCATCGACGGATTCTTTTCCAAACCAGACTCAGATTTTAATTCCACCAGCTCCTTTTCTCCTGATAAAACATTCATCTTTGTTAATAGTCGACCTGTGCATCACAAAGAAATACGTAAGGTAAAGTAACTGCCATATAACCTTAATACTAATTTACCTACATTTATTTGCAGTGTGTAAATTTTATATAATTTTTTTCTGTAAAATGAAATGTCCTTGACTAGCTGTACAAATGAAATATCCCAAACCTCGAACATTCATTCATCCATATATTTGATTATTTGTTATGTTTAGGCTTACATGATATTTAGACTATAGTTCAAAAGTTTGGAGTCAGCAGTTTTTTTGTTTTGTTTTTTTAAAGAAAAAAAAATAGCTTATTCAGCAAAGATGCGTCAACTGTATTAAACATTAGTAATAATAATAATAAATATTTGAGCACCAAATCAGCTGAAAATTCTAAGTTGCATTCATAAATAAATTACACAAAATATATATGAAACAGAAAGTAGTATTTTACAATATTACTGTTTTCACATATTTTTTTAATGTTATTAAAATGGGAAAGCGGCGGTTTGCAGATTCTTTATTAAATTGAGCATTGTAGTATTGCTTGAGAAGCATCAGGGTAAATGTGCATTCACAAGAACATTGTGAGTAGCATACAGACACCTGATAAAACTAAAGTGATGCTAAAGAACAAGGTACAAATAGTTCTGACTTTCTTTCCTATGTTTTTATACTATGGAAAACTTCATGACAATGTTCCCTTAATCAAACTTTAGCATCGTTTAACAGGAAGGAGTCCAGTTGGCGCTGGAGACCATATTATTCTCCTTGTACGGTTACTCTATCGGCGATGATGATCTCAAAGCAGAAAGAAATCACCCTGGCATTAGTTCTGTGGAGGTACCTGAACACACTAATGTAGTAATGCCTACACCAACCACAGATAATAGTTTGGACGATCCATAAGTACTTGATAATTCTCTCCCAAATGAAGAGAAACAAGATAGTGAGCTATCCTTGAGCAACACGGCAAACACCAACTCCACTTTGATTTCAGAGGATTGGGTGATCAACAGAAGCTCAAATGATTTTGATAGTATTAGTTCCTCATTACCTGCTGACGATGTTGTAATGAACTCTACATCTGATCTAAACTTTGGCTCCCAAAGGCATCTAAGAGTGACAGTGGCCCAGATCAGGAGAGTGAAATACAGTAACTGCTGAGAGCTGGAGCACGGGCAAGGCCTTCTCAAATCAAATCACCGAAGAATGCCTAGAAACTGAAACTCCATGTCCCAAAAACACATGAAGACCTAGCTGGCCAAGCTGACAGCCTACGAGCTGATCAGCAACCGCTCCGTGCGTCAGCACTCGTCTGCCTTTTTGCTGTTTGAGCAAGACACCAGATCGCAGGTCCTCCAGGTGAACCCAAGAGCCAGTCCTCAGGATGTCACAACTCCTGTGAAAGAGAGATGGGAAAGCCTCGGGGAGGAAGACCGCGAGAAGTAAGTTTCCAGATTTTACCCTCGAAGACGCAGTTTCCAGTTGTTGTGATTCACTCTCTGTGTCTAGCAAGAGAAAAATAGATCTGCCACTAGCGTGTGTAAAATATGGATTGGAAAATCTGCCTGGCCTGGTCATGTTGCTACATGAAGTAAGAAGTGATGAAGTGTTTGTATTTTCCAGAAAACTGTGTTTGATTACTTGGTTTGATGGTCACAATAGGCCTGTTTTCCATTGTAAAAGAGGTATTCTATTTTTTTTTTCCAAAGAATGCCACATTCTTTCAGTTCCTTCAGGTGCCAGAAGATTCCAGTTCATTCTATACCAGATGAAATCTGACTAATTTATTGGTTGTTTATGAGCCCAAGGAATACTCGGGTTGGATATATGGATCTGTCTTTTTTTTATGACTTTAGACCAGGGGTGTCAAACTCAATTTCTGGAGGGCAGGAGCCCTGCAGAGTTTTGTTCCAACCCTGCTCCAATGTACATACCATGTACTTTTCAAATTAGCCTGAAGGACTTGATTGGTTGGATCAGGTCTGGTTAATTAGGGTTGAAACTAAACTCCAGGAATTGAGTTTGACACCCCTGATCTAGACTGACAATCAAATGTTCAGACACACCTACTGATTTTTTTTATTTTTTTTATTATTGCTCTTGTCCACATTTAAGAATGATAATCATCAAACTATGAAATAGCACAAATGGAAGAATGGGAAATTTGTAGTGATGAAAATGGTTAACCATTTTCAGACAAAGGCGACTCGGACCTTTGAGTCTGGTTTAGCAAGATGAACGGAACGGAACGGAAACGTTGATCCAACTACAAACAATACAAAACTATAATGCTATAAGAAACAGAAAAGATTAATTCATTGTTTTCCTGGGTCTTCAGTTTATGATTAGCTCACCTCACCTCTTATCTGACAAGTCTTCGGGTTTGAGTTAACCTATGCAGTCTGAGCCAGAAAAATAATTGATTTGTTCATCTCATGGGTCTTTCAGGTTTGCATCATTTTTTTCCAGGATTTCTTTACTAGTAACTCTACTAGTATTATGTACTAGTTTAATATAAGTAAAAAAAATTACCCATTATTATCAGTTATGCTGTCTACACTGGATGCGATATGACAAATCCTGACAGTAAACTGATGCCACGTTCTATTTCTGACGTACTGACACAAAGTACAAATGATTTGCAACGGTCGCTTTGTCACGTCCAGTGTAGAAAGTCCAGTGTTTAATATATCTATTAAAAGTGAATTTTGTCAAATACACAATATCATATAGATGACCTCACAGCAACTTAAAGTTATGCAACTAAAATTTAGGTCTTTTTAATTCTAAGATCTTTGTAATTTCCTAACTTCAGATTAAGAGCATAGTACATCAGAAATACTGTTATCACAGTATCACAAAAAGAGGATATCCCCTCTAAATCACAGCATGCCAAGTTAGCATTATTAAATGAATGGAAATTGTATCTCAGCACTGTTAAGTAACTCATGGAAAAAGACATCTGTATGCTGTTGTACATTAGTGCCGTCTTAAAGATGAAATAGGCCTTATCAGGTGACACGCACTTCTGAGAGTTGCTATATTTACATGGATGCATGTAGCATGGGTTCATCACATATGGGCATGCTGAGCTAAAGGGTCAGAGATTGTTGACATGGATGTTTGGGGGAGGGAGTACCATGCTTGCTATATTTTGGTTGCAGTGGTCTGATGCAGCAATAAAATGCCTGGCACTGATCCAGGGACTCTATATGAACTTGGTTTAGATCCAAAGTGCTCAAACCAAGGGAACATTGCTTTCATTTTAAAATGGTTTATGAGTGTTTGATCCTCATTATGAATACTAGGCTAAAAATACAAAACGGACTCCCTAAATGGCTTTCATTGCGTATGCGAGTGTGCACTGAGGTCCATCTCAGGAGGGAAGAGAGGATGGCGCCTTCATTTTCTGTTGTTTCCACACTCATCTTCTCATTGGAGATATTCTGGTTGGCTAATTGATGTGCATGGCAGTGATATTTCAGTATTGTTGATAGATTAGTTTTTCTTAATATTTTGAATTATTATTATTATTTATTTTAGATTTTCTGTTTTCACTTTAAATTTAGCTGAAGTTTTTAGTTTTTAGTTTTTAGTTTTAGTTAAATAAAATAACCTTGATGCACAGTCTTAATTATGGCTACATTTTGTCTTTCTGTAATGAGATTTGAGGCCATTACATTTGGACACCCAATGAAATCAAAAGGAATTTTGTAATCCAGACATGCGTCATGTGACCTATGAATTTAATTTGCGTCGCTTCAACGTCAAGTTAAATTATTATTGTTATTATTAGTTTGTTTTTATACAGGGCCATGATGCTGCAGGTAAATTCTGGCAGTGCTGATGGTAAAATCTGTTTTATGTTTACATAATTTTTTTTTTTAAATTAAATTAATTATATGTTGATTAAAAAACATTTCACTTTGCTGGACAGACACAGCTACTGTACTTTTATAGGACCATCAGTCGAGAAATTTGATTTAGTGGCAAAACGATTAAGATTTTTATAGGAGCCTCACTGAAAAGGGCTCACCAAGGCTGAATTTATTTGATAAAAAATGCAAGAACATAAAAATTGTGAAGTATAATTACAATTGAAATTATGTAATTGACAATGTAATTTATTCCTGTGATGGCAGAGCAAAATTTTCAGCAGCCATCACTCCAATCTTTAATGTTGCATCTTTTGTAACATTATAAATATATCATCACTTTTAATCACTTTAATGCATTCTTGAGGAAAAAAAAAAGAAAGAAATCTAATTGACCCCAAAACGTTTGAACACTAGTGTATAAAGTCAAAATAATTATCTGTGGTGCTAATCAAATGTCTTGAAAAATAATGTGCCATTTTTAGTAGCTTCTTTTCAATTTTTTTGTACATGTAAATGTCAACCACGATGCCTGTTCATATATTTTCACTTTTTTCAAGATGCAGACTTAAATCCAAGAGCCCTCAGGTCAAGAACTCATTTCAGTGTACATGGCAGGGGATACCCTCAAGCTTCAACCTTCTGCTCCATCATGAAATCATTTATCTCCCCCATTGGCCCCCTACTGCTTTTCTCTTGCATTCAGCACATTTCATGCCTTTGTCTTCATTTGTCTGGTTTATCAGCATTTGCAAGTTCATTTGCATCTTTTTTCTTGCACCCAAGCTTTAAGCTCCGAAACCATACAGTGCGTTTGAAATTGTGCCCGGTCTATTGTACAGTAGCAAGCTCTGTGCAATGCCACAGCTGTTAATTGGCAAGCCATTCGAGAAACGTCCAGTGGAGGCTCAGGGCTGCATGTTTTAACAGGCCCTCTCCTCCCTCTCTCACTGCTCTCTGGCCCCCATCTGGTCACAGGTAGCAGATGTTTTTTATCTCGCCTGTTTCTGCACATTTTCTACACTCTGATTTACAGCAGTCCACTTAGATCACTAGAGCAAATTAAATCAAGGTTTCTTGTGTGAATTGAGGATATTTAATTAGTCTTTATTTAGTATTCTTACCAGCCTGCAAATTACTGGACCAAAAGCAGTATTTCTGTCTTCTTTCTTGTATATGTATATATACAGGTGCTGGTCATATAATTGGAATATCATCAAAAAGTAGATTTCTCTTATTCCATTCAAAGTGAAACTTGTATATATATTCATTCATTACACACAAACTGATATATTTCAAATGTTTATTTCTTTTAATGTTGATGTTAATAACTGACAAGTAAGGAAAATCCCAAATTGAGTATCTCAGAAAATTTGAATATTGTGAAAAGGTTCAATATTGAAGACACCTGGTGCCAGACTCTAATCAGCTGATTAACTCAAAACACCTGCAAAGGTCTTTAAATGTTCTCTCAGTCTAGTTCTGTAGGCTACACAATCATGGGGAAGACTGCTGACTTGACAGTTGTCCAAAAGACGACCATTGACACCTTGGACAAGGAGGGCAAGACACAAAAGGTCATTGCAAAAGAGGCGGGCTGTTCACAGAGCTCTGTGTCAAAGCCCTTTATTAGAGAGGCAAAGGGAAGGAAAAGATGTGGTAGAAAAAAAGTGTACAAGCAATAGGGATAACCGCACCCTGGAGAGGATTGTGAAACAAAACCCATTCAAAAATGTGGGGGGGATTCACAAAGAGTTGACTGCAGCTGGAGTCGGTGCTTTAAGAACCACTATGCACAGACATATGCAAGACATGGGTTTCAGCTGTCGGATTCCTTAAGTCAAGCCACTCTTGAACAACAGACAGCGTCAGAAGCGTCTAAAGACAAAAAGGACTGGACTGCTGCTGAGTGGTCCACAGTTATGTTTTCTGTTCTGAAATTTTGCATTTCCTTTGGATATCAGGGTCCCAGAGTCTGGAGGAAGAGAGGAGAGGCACACAATCCATGTTGCTTGAGGTCCAGTGTAAAGTTTCCATAGTCAGTGATGGTTTGGGGTGCCATGTCATCTGCTGGTGTTGGTCCACTGTGTTTTCTGAGGTCCAACGTCAACACAGCGGTATACCAGGAAGTTTTAGAGCACTTCATGCTTCCTACTGCTGACCAGCTTTATGGAGATGCAGATTTCATTTTCCAATGGGACTTGGCACCTGCACACAGTGCCAAAGCTACCAGTACTTGGTTCAAGGACCATGGTATCCCTGTTCTTAATTGCGAGCAAACTCGCCTGACCTTAACCCCATAGATTTTCTTTATTGTGAAGAGGAAGATGCGATATGTCAGACCCAAGAATGCAGAAGAGCTGAAGGCCACTATCAGAGCGACCTGGGCTCTTATTACACCTGAGCAGTGCCACAGACTGATCTTATGTCTGAATTATCTTTATGATTACTTTTTTCCATGTATTAGTATAACAATGAAGTAATACACATTTTAAACAAAACTGGAGGTAAGGGAACAAACCTACAATTTCTTTTTTTAATCATAAGTAAAAAAAAAAGAAAAGAAAACTATCTTATATTTTAATTTCTTTAAAAGTTGCCGTACTTTTGCATTGGTTGCATTATGGGACAGTTTTTTTTAAACAATATTAAAATTGTTTTGTATTTTAATATTAAAAAATGTTTCTTATTATTTGGATCATTATTAATGAGCAAATAAAAATAAACAAAAAATTAAATATGAGAAGAAATTCACATTGTCTACGAAACCATGCGTTAAGCCAGTGTTATTAAATTTTCCTTTAATTTTAAAGTTTTAGTAATTTTGTTTTATTTTTTCAATTGTATTATTATTTTTTAAATATGCCTCCTGTATGTTGTTTTAGATATTTATTTTACTTTTTTCACTTTTAGTTTTTTGTACATTGAGTTCAACTAAATGAAAATTAGAAACGTGAAATAAAGTAAGTTTAAGTTTTTAAAGGTTCTTTTATGTCAAGTAATTTTTATTTCAGTCTTCTGTTTTTACCCAGCCTAATTTAGTTTGGAGTTAATTATAAGAACCCTCCTTCAAACATTTAAGCATATGCCTAAATAAAAGTGTTTTTAAGATCATGAGAAACAAATTCACTCCAAAATGTTGATCAAGTGTTATTTCCAAACACATTCAAACAGTTACAACAAAGAAATACAAAATGTACAAGAAGGACTGTAACAAATACAGGTTCTTCCATCACATCCCATCTTAGGTATGAAAGCAAGGCAGAAAAGTCTCTGAACGCCTACAACCTTCAAAGGAAGAGGGCAGCAGAGGGCGGTGACCAGTGCGGAGAGGGCAAGAAGCAGATGAGTGCCGAGTCTTCATTGAACAAAGCTCAAGGCATGAAGCGCAAGGCCCCCCTCGCCAACCAGCAGGCCCTGGACAAACTCTTGTCCTCTCAGCCCTCGAGTAAGAGGAGCCCTGCCAACCTCTCCAAACCCCTCCCGTTCAGGATTGCAACCCTCAAGCAGAGTCTTAACCTCCTCTCCTATCTGAACAGCTCGAGTGTGCAGGGCCTCAGGCTTGTAAACCGCTTGGCTTCTCAAGGTGCCTGGGTCGTTTTGTGCGGCGGAAAACACATGTTGTTGAACCCGTTTCGAGTGGAGGAAGCCTTGCTGTTTTAAAGACTTCTGGAGAATAATATACTTCCAACCGTGAGGCTGCAGACCCCTGTACCACTGACAGATGGATAGCCTGTCTCTTTTTCTCACCTAATGATGACATTCTGGATGTGTACGATCTGTAATGTAATTGTAAAAACATGTAAAAATAAGGATTTTAGTATGCATAAATGCATTCATTTAGAATTACAATATATGAGTAATAGCTGCATTAATCCACTCTATTCTAAATTGCAGTACTTAATCGACTCATTAATATTTATGTTTGCATATTAACATACACTTTCTTTCCCAGGGTGCTTGATGGGTCAGAGCACATGGATGTTCTCCTTAACATGGAGAAAGACAGTCCCTGCTTTAATGTAGACGTCTTCTTCACTGATCCTAGGCTTGTGGCAAATGGTTTTGAGATTAGGATGATTCCAGGTAACACTCATAAAGGGGGGTGAAATGCTCGTTTTCACTCAATATCCTGTTAATATTGAGTACCTATAGAGTAGTACTGCATCCTTCATAACTCCAAAAAGTCTTTAGTTTTATTATATTCATAAGAGAAAGATAGTCTGTACCGATTTTTCCCGGAAAAACGCGACTGGCTGGAGGCGTGATGTGTGGGCGGAGCTAAAGAATCACGAGCGCCAGTAGGCTTTTGCGTTGAGAGCGTTTGGAAGTTCCACTTTGTCGTCTTTTTTTTTTTTTTAAGCTGTACATGTGGAAAGTGCAGTTTCATGACAACATCGCATGTTGTTTACTTGATGTGCTTACACGCCGATAGCTAAGTTAACAACACAGAGATATTTGAAGCAGTTTAACTCACCGCATGCGGTTCCAACACACGATCGTGACCCTTTTTAGTTGGGACTGCATTATCCTTAAGAAATAAACGATGTGCAAATCCGGCGTCAAACTGGGCCTTGTTTGTAAAACAAGCATCTTCGAAAGAACAAACACTTGCACAACTCTGTTGATGCTCTGTAAAAATAAACTCCATCCACTGGTCCCTTAATGTTGTTTCTCTTTTGGTAATCTGTGCAGGGTTGTCTTGCCCTGGCAACCAAAAACACACTCCTTTTGTGACATTTCGCGACGCTCTCGCTCTGATCAGTGAACGTCTGTTGTGCTCTCAGTGCTCTGCTATACAGGAGCGCGCGCTCTTCCGGCAGAAGTGCCCTTAGGACCCATATAAGGAAATTCCGCTCCATCTAACGTCACACGGACCCATACTCGAGAAAAACTTTCCGAAACTTGTGACAAACTGGAAGGAGTATTTTTGGAACAGAAATACTCCTTCAAACGTACAACTTAATTTTTGAAACTTTGTCCATGTTTAGCATGGGAATCCAACTCTTTAACAGTGTAAAAAACTCAGTATGCATGAAATAGCATTTCACCCCCCCTTTAAATTTATTTAACACAGCCCAACCAATGAAATAAAATATAAATTAAGCAGCATTAATGTTTTCAACATAATAATAAGAAATGTTACCCGAGCACCAAATCAGCATATTTGAATGACTTTTAAAGGGTCATGGAACACTAAAGACTGGAATAACAGCTGCTGAAAATTCCACTTTGCCATTTCAAGAATAGATGACATTTTAAAATATATTAAAATATTATGTTTTATGTTCTATTTAATTAGCGATAGACTGATATATTGTGCAGTATTTGATCAATATTCTGAAATGTTGTGCAAGATTATGTTCATATTATCATATAATGTATATACTGGCATTATATCAGCTCGACTTCCACTCCAACATTCAAAACAATCTGCTCCCTCAGGCAAAACATGAAAATTACATTCAACTTATTTCACAAAGCTCGCAACTCTAGTCTAGAACACTACAAAAAAGAAAAAAAGGAACGGTCTGTATATCAACACCCTTTAAATGCTGTTCAGCCAATCCATCATACTTGTTTAATAAATATAACTCTATAAAAGAGTCATGATCATGGAAAAAAACAATGCTTGACATTTCACAGGGTTTTATTTGATTTGGACTTACTGTTCCTCCTCCATAGACATGGTCTGTTTGTGTGCTTTGGAGCCGGTCACCAAATTTAAACAATTGTCTACGTTTCACTTTTCCATTACATATGCATCCCTGCACAATTTGCAAAAGGTCTCATTTTAAATGGAGTGAACTACTTCTTTATAGGCATTGGAAAATATCATTCAACTTCCAATATATGATGATAATGCTTAATTTGTAGTTTTTAATAACTTTAAATATCCATGCTATTACCTTAGAGATGTTAATTCCCGCTACGCCGAGTGATGAAGTCATTGTTTATACAAATTGCTTAAGTGGAAAGTGCTGTGTCAGCACTTCTATTCCCTTTCACAGCTCAGTGTATGATAAGAGATAGTTTTAAAAAGAGGGGGCTTGATTCTAAGGGATCGGTCCATTTCCTGTATGACGATGGTCATTTTGTGTGTTCACGTGAAATCACACTTCACTTTCATGTGTTATGGACTGGGAGGGATTCTTAATTACTCGTTTTTTTTTCTTTGCCAGGTTTCTCTTGAGAAAATGTGCCTTTATTAATTCAAGAGTCATGCTGTTTAAAGGTCTCTAGGTTTGTCCAATTTGATTTAACAAAAGTTGGACCCACTGGACATCATTAATGCCACAGTTCACAAATTGTTTTGAAATGTCAAATATAACGGCTTGAATAACAGGATTACAGTCAATTATTTCTGACAGAATTGCTTGTGTCTGATTAGTGAAGAATGAAAATAATGTGTTTGCTTTAATGTTTTCGTGGGAATTTTTTAGATGCCTTTTAATATTATAAAAACAGGTAACTGCAGGGGTTTCTCAGTGTGCCAATACTGCATAATCATTACCTCACTTTCTAAAATTATTGTAAAAGGAATATTAATGTAACCACCTGTAATTTTGCATATTTTTAAGTAAGCAATGAGGTACAATAGCCACTTGAGCCATGGCATCAAGTGCCTCATTGATTTCATACAGTACTTAATAAATCCCTGTGTTCAAAAATTATTAGTTTTTAGTGTTTTATGTATTTATATTAGAGGTGGGCATAGATTAATTTTTTTAATCTAGATTAATCTCACTGTGATCTTTAATTTAGATTAAAATGGCTCACTCGAATTGTGCCGACGGCATTCAGAATATGTGTGTTACCCAAATAAAATTGACAAACAGTAAGTCTTTGAGGGGGTTTATCAAGCTAGATGGTGCATTAGAAATGTACATCTCCTGTTTCCAAAATGCATCACAAACTGCTTGAAAAAGCTGTAAACTAATTCCACATTGCACAAGCGGGGACCCGGTGAAGGTTGTACCAGTGGGCCCTGTTTGAAATTGTCTAATTTGTATGTTCGTTTATTTTTATTTATTTGTGCTATTTACATGTTTAAGGTTTTTTCAAGTTTGTAGGTGTCAAGGTACAGAAACTAAATAATTAAATGTAAAAAAGCACTGGATAGTCTTCAATGTAAAAATGAAATATACAATGAAAACTTCATTTATTCAGACACCTTCAACATTTCTCACATTATTACAGTTTTGCTATATATATCAAAAATATGTATCTGGTGTCTGAATAATTTTTGGTTTGACTGTTAAAACTACAAAGTAGTCAAGAGCAGTGAATGATTTTCATTTTCATTTTTACTTGGATTAACATTACAGCAGCCAGTAGCTAAATTAGGCTCGGTCCCTTTAAGACACGATGAACACATCCAATATAATACACATCCCAACACCGCGAGCACTGAATCGGGCTCTTTCACATCTTGTTGTTTGTTTCAAACTGCGATTTGTATTTGTTTGTTCCGGTGCAGGAGGGACTTCGAGGAGAACTTCGCAGAAGAGAGCTCGGTTCAGTGTTGCTGTCCGTTAGGCTGGCCTCAGCCAGTCGGTTATATAAAATATCAAGTCATTATAAGTGAAAGTCATTATAGCTTGCTTAGTATAGACCCAGCTCCCAACCCAACTTTGAGAATAGATCAACGGCAATATTTTTTTATTAACGCAGCACGTTAACGGCGATAACGGCCCACCACTAATTTATAAACACTGAACAAAATTATAAATGCAATAATTTTGTTTTTGCCCCCATTTTTCATGAGCTAAACTCAAAGATTTAAGACTTTTTCTATCTACACAAAAGGCCTATTTCACTTAAATATTGTTCACAAATCTGTCTAAATGTGTGTTATTGAGCTAAGTTCATAAAATTAGATATTAATGCATTTTCATTAATATTTTCAAAGCAACATTAATATAAACTATCGTTCAAAAGTTTGGAGGAGTCTCTTATGCTCTCCATGGCTGTAGTTATTTGATCCAAAATGCAGTAAATCTGTAATATTGTGAAACTGTTACAGCTTAAAATACAAACCTGATTCCAAAAAAGTTGGGACACTGTACAAACTGTGAATAAAAACAGAATGCAATGATGTGGAAGTTTTAAATTTCAATATTTTATTCAGAATACAACATAGATGACATATCAAATGTTTAAACTGAGAAAATGTATGATTTTAAGGGGAAAATAAGTTGATTTTAAATTTCATGGCATCAAAACATCTCAAAAAAGTTGGGACAAGGTCAAGTTTACCACTGTGTGGCATCCTCTCTTCTTTTTATAACAGTCTGCAAATGTCTGGGGACTGAGAAAACAAACTGTTCAAGTTTAGGAATAAGAATGTTGTCCCATTCTTGTCTAATACAGGCTTCTAGTTGCTCGACTGTTTTAGGTCTTTTTTGTCGCATCTTCTACCAAATGTTTTCTATGGGTGAAAGATCTGGACTGCAGGCAGGCCATTTCAGTACCCGGATCCTTCTTCCACTCAGCCACAATGTTGTAATTGATGCAGTATGTAGTCTCGCATTGTCATGTTGGAAAATGCAAGGTCTTCCCTAAAAGAGACGACGTCTGTGCTTCTGGATCATGTTTAGATATTGCTTCTTTTTTGACCTATAGCGGTTTAGCCGGCAACGGCGAATGGCACGGTGTATTGTGTTCACCGAAAATGTTTTCTGGAAGTATTCCTGAGCTCATGTTGTGATTTCCATAACAGTAGCATTCCTGTATGTGATGCAGTGCCGTCTAAGGGCCCTAAGATCACGGTTTTTCCAATATGGTTTTCCGGCCTTGATCCTTATGCACATAGAGCCCTATTTTAACAATCTAATCGGAAAGTGTAAAGCGCACAGTGCAGGTGCACTCATGGTGTGTCCAAATCCACTTGTGCTATTTTAACGATGGAAAAACTGTTGCCTCTCCCGGGTGCATGGTCTAAAAGGGTTGTCCCTATTCTCTTAATGAGTAATGGGTGTTTTTGGGGCGTAACGTGCAATAAACCAATCAGAGTCTCATCTTCCATTTCCTTTAAGAGCCAGTTGCGCTCGTGCCATGATGGCTTTGAACACACGCCTGAACTCACCTCTTTTTTAAACCAGCACGCCCATGGGCGCAAAAATTAGCGCAAATGCATTTGCTAATTAAGCAGCGTGGCACTGTTCCAGATTCTCTGAATCTTTGGATGATATTATTCACTGTAGATGATGATAACTTCAAACTCTTTGCAATTTTTCTCTGAGAAACTCCTTTCTGATATTGCTCCACTATTTTTCACTGCAGCATTGGGGGAATTGGTGATCCTCTGCCCATCTTGACTTCTGAGAGACACTGCCACCCTGAGAGGCTCTTTTTTACACAGTCATGTTGACCAATATATATTATATTTGACCAATTTATTGTTATATTACATAACATACAGAGAAAAGAGATTATATTTAGTTATATTTTAACTAATTTATGTAATGTCAAAGCTGACTGACCTAAGGCATGGTATTGGCGGCCCGAGGGTTACGAGTCAAACTCTATAACCACTAGGCCATAACTTCCATGTTTATATGTATGGATGCCCAGGCTCTATTGTTATGGTGATATGCACTCTTAAAGAAAAAGTGCTTTCAATCATTTTCCCCTTAAAAGTTACTTTTTTCCATTATTCTGACCATTTAAGTTAAGTTTGATAATGACAAGCAGAATCAATTAAATATCTTATATCCAACACTGAAAAATAAAAAATTAGCAGATAACTGATGTTCTAATAATTCTATATTGTGCAAACAGTTTATAATCGGTTTAGAATCTGCTTATTTTGTAATTTTGTCCTCTCTCTAAGGAGTTTGCCATCTTAGTCCTCATTTGACCTTTATTTTGCCTGTTGTTATGGAATGCACTTAAGACTTCCCCCTCAGCCCTTTTCCTGTAAAATGTCGTGTTGGCACTGGTAAGGGTCATCATGGCTGAAGCTGGCTCGCTGCCTGAGCTTTTGCCAGCACAGTACATTTGCAATAAAGTGTGGTGCTGTGGAGAAAAATTGCCCTTTACAAAAGGGAATCGTTTCTGAGCCAACTTCAGAGATTTGGCAAAAACATGCACCAGATTTCTAACCTTTTCAAAACCCCAAAGTATTAAACCTTGGCGCAAAACATACCATGTACTGTTTGTCCTACAAATGTGAATTATACCTCAAATTGTTCAGCTTGTTGAGGAGATGTGTACAATTTCATTTGCAAATGATCAGATTTACACCTGGTTGATAATAAAATTGCTGGGAGAAATCCTGTCTCGCATTGAACAGAATATCATAGAGTCTTGCAGTGTTGTTATTGTTAGCTAAAACTAAACTATAACAAATTGTTTTTGTCAATTGTTAATAAAGCTTTCAAAAATAAGAATTAAATTAATTATACAAAATGTACAATTATAAATGTTGCCCATGGCATCTAGCTGAAAATAAGTTTAAAATTACTAAAACTCAAGCCGAAAAAAGTTAAAAGAAATAATAAACATATAAATTTAAAATATAAAAAAGACAAAAGCACATATAGCACATATAGCAAATATAAAAATATGAATAAATACTACAATAGTATAGAAATAAAATTAAAATAACACTGATGTGAAGCTGTCTCATTTGACTTGGCCTGTAGTAAGAAACGTCCTAGCGATCCCCCAAAACACCCTAGCAACCACTTAGCAATGCCCTGGTGAAATAAATAATAAACATTTAGTACTTGCAATGGGAAAGTCACTTTTGGAGTGTCTATTCAATATGTATCATATTGCCAATAATATAATTTTGTAAGCATGGCAGATCAAGTCATGTTTCTTTCTAAAAGTGCATAGGGAAGGAGAAAATGTTTTGTTTGTGCTTCCTTGATGACCTTTCCATACATTTCACCTCTTCATTGAGATGCATCTAGGGAAAAGCAATCATCTTTAAATCATCTGTTGAAAACCTCCTCCACCTTGGTTTTTCTTTCCAGTCCACAAAGACATGGTAATAGCGTAATTTGGTGCAATGCCCATCTGACTTGGTTTCTACCCAGCGTGTAAATCACAATATTTATTTATTATTTTTTCCTGGAGAATGTTGTACTTGGAGTTTATTAATCCTTGCTTGTTGCTTATCTTGGCCAGGTTCCTCGTCTTCTGAGAGGCATGTTGAAGTGACGGGCATGGCCGACTGCATGCCTTTCTTCGGGATAGGAGACCTCAGGGAGATCCTGCAGACTATAAAGGTCCAGGATGCAAAAACCATGGAGCAATGTAGACCTCTCAAAGTCTCAAACTACCTAGAGGTAGTTTTTAATGATCCATTTTTAATTTGCTGCCACTTTATCAAAATACGAGCACATTTGGAGAGTTTAATAAAAGGATGAAAATTAGATGAAAATGTACTCCCCCTCAGGTCATCCAATATGTAGATGAGTTTGTTTCTTTATTGGAGCAGATTTAGAGAAATGTACTGTAGCATTACACTTGCTCACAGATGGATCTTTGCAGTGAATGGGTGCTGTCAGAATGAGAGTTCAGACAGGTGATAAAAACATCACAATAATTTACAAGTAATCCACACGAATCCATCTTGTGAAGTGAAAAAAGCTGGATGTTTGTAAGAGACAAATTCATCATCAAACGTCATGTTAAAATACAACTCCTCTATCCAAAGTCATCTCGTCTGAATCAGGTGAGAAAAATGCCCAGATCAAGCACTGTTTATAAGCAAAAACGGTTCTAATAAAACATGGTTATGGATTTTAACGTGAGAGGACAACAGGGGATGGACTTTTTCACTGGAGGCAGTGTTATTATGGAATAAGGACTTGAATTTTGCCCAGAAGTGATGGTTTAAAGTTAAAATGCCAAATCAAACACGCAACTTTACACTTGATGTTCAAGTGTACAAGATGTTCATTTATGGACGTGTGGATTATTGTGATGTATTTATCAGCCATTTTGACGGCATCCATTTACTGCAGAGAATTACCTGAGGGTGACATATTAACATTTTTGTGTGAACTATTTATTTAATAATATTAGACTGGAGTTAGTATCTGTAAATGAGTTCAGAGTTTGAAAGGAAGAGGACGAAGAGTCGGCTTTACTGCTGACGACTTTAATTACAAAAAATAAATAAAACAAAGACGGTGCTCATCAGCAGCGGGTTTCTCTCTCGTTCTACTCCTGTTTCTCCTGGCGTTAAATACTCTCTCCACGCCACATCACCGGCCGTTCCTCTCCCTCCATCTCCTGAGACAGGACTGCACCAAGCCCCCTGTCCGACGCGTCTGTCTGCAACAGAAAAGGGAGAGAAAAATTAGGAGCGTGTAACAAAGGCCCGCCACATAGGGCAGCCTTCACTTGGGTAAAGGCCTGCTGACATGGCTCCATTCACTGGACTGTATCAGGCGCCTCCTTTTTAGTAAGATCAGTCAAAGGACTGGTGAGGTCCGAATAATTAGTCACAAACCGTCTATAATATCCTGCCAGACCCAAGAACTGTCTTACCTCCTTTTTGGTCTTGGGACGCGGACAGGTCGCAACCGTGGCTGTCTTATAAATTTGGGGACGCAACTGTCCATGCCCCAAGTGAAAGCCCAGATACTTTACTTCCACATGCCCAACCGCACACTTCTTCAGGTTGGCCGTGAGCCCAGCCCCTCTCAGCGACTTCAAGACGGCCCTCAAATGCTGCATATGCCGCTGCCAATCATTACTAAATATAATGATGTCGTCCAGATAGGCAGTGGCATAAGCAGCATGGAGTCGCAGGATCTTGTCCATGAGCCGCTGGAAGGTGGCTGGAGCCCCGAACAAGCCGAACGAAAGGGTAAAGAATTAATGTAAACCAAACGGCATTGTGAAAGCTGTCTTTTCTTTGGATAATGGAGACAAGGGGATCTGCCAATATCCCTTCATAAGGTCCAACGTTGAATAAAAGCGAGCCGTGCCGAGCCAATCAAGAAACTTGTCAACCCGCTGCATTGGATACTTTTCAAATTTCGACACAGCATTCACCTTGCGGTAGTCCACACAGAAACGGACCGAGCCATCCGTTTTTGGAACCAACACTATTGGGCTCGCCCAGTTGCTGTTGGACTCTTCTATTACCCCCATTTCAAGCATCGCTTCCAATTTAGCCTGAACTACCTTTTTCTTATGCTCAGGCAAACGATACGGCCGGCTGCGAACCACCATGCCTGGTTGCGTCTCGATATGGTGCTGAATTAGGTTTGTACGGCCAGGTAGGGGCGAAAACACGTCGGCAAATTCAGCCTGCAACTTCATGATGTCAGTGAGCTGGGACGGCGAAAGGTGATCTCCCCCTGGGGCCAGGGTGAGGGATTGCATTTTGACACCCGCCAAGATCGTCCTCTCCACTAATCGCTGTCACCAAAATCACCGGCTTGTATCCAATGCCCCCGGTTGAATCAGGCTTTGATGGATCGAGGTTTGGTTACATCCTGAATCCACCTAGGCCGGATAAATACCCTCCTTGATACTCACAGTTATTTGGTATTCGCCGGCCTGACCAGGGGTGACCGGGACCCGGATCATTGTCCTCACATCCATCATTGGACACCTGTCCACAAAATGGTCCGGATACCCGCAACGCCAACAGGCCAGCCCAAACCTTCCCCCTGCCCCAGCGACGGGGAGTGGGCCAAACGATTGGCGTGGAGAGAGCGGTCATCAGTCCCGCTGGGCGGGGATCTGGAACCCGCGAAGGATCCCTGGTCCGTCCCGGGTCGGGACACGATGAGGGCTGGGTTGCCAGGATCTAAGGAGAGGGACAGGGCGAGAGAGAGAAGGAGGGGGGAGAGGGGAAAAGAGAGAGGTAAAGGGTAGGGGTTCGCCGACCCCTGGGCACGCAACCATGTGGTCCTCCGGTGGCAATGGACCCACTCGGCCGTCTTCTTGGGTAGGCGAGCGACGAACTGCTCCAGTACCACCAGGTCAATGACATGCTCCACGTCACTTCCCTCGGCCAGTAGCCACTTGCGGCAGGAGTCCCGGAACTGTTGGGCCATCGCGAAGGGCTGACCGGCTTCCCCCAAGTCCAGGGACCGGAAGCGTTGGCGATGTTGCTCGGGGGACCGGCCGACCCGCTGGATGATGGCCCTCTTCAGGTTGTCGAAGACCAGGAGGTTCGCCAGCGGGAGCTATTGAGCGGCCACCTGGGCTTCAACGGAGAGCAGGGGGATGAGGCGCATTGGCCACTGTTCGTGGGGCCACCCACACGCCTCCGCCGATTTCTGGAACAGCTCCAGGAACGCTTCTGGATCATCCTGGGGTACCACCTTGTGCATCGGCAGATGCATGGGCACGGCGGGCGACCCGGGCGGCCTCGGCGCGAACCTCCCAATCGATCCAGCTCCGGAACCTCTCGCAGTCCTCCTGCTGGGCCTGGACGGTGGCCTGGAACTGCCTCTCCTGGTCGGTCCTCAAGTCCTGGTGTTGTTCGCAGTGCAGGACCGCGAGGGAGGAAATGATGTCCGCAAGCGGCGTGGAAGACAGGCTTTGCATGGCGGCGGCGGTCCTTCTTCCTTCCCGGCTTTTGGCACCAGTGTAAATGAGTTCAGAGTTCGAAAGGAAGAGGACGAGGGGTCGGCTTTACTGCTGACGACTTTAATTACAAAAAAAACATAAAACAAAGACGGTGCCTCTCGCACCATAAACAGATAACTCTGTTCGTTCTACTCCTGTTTCTCCTGGCGTTAAATACTCTCTCCACGCCAATTACTGAAATAAGAGACAGGTTTTGATTATTTCCGTTCAGCCCGCTCACTCACCGTTCATCTCCCAATTCTCTCTCCGGCTGCAGACTTCGCTAAACCATGCCTCCACCTCCACAGTATCTTTTTAGCTTCTTTTTTGCTTTAAAAAAACCCCTCTTTCTCTCACTTTTTCTTTTAGAGTAAAGCTGTGAGACTAGCTAGACAGTTACCTCTGAACCTCTCCAGAGCTGATGTTACAAACACTTTGCCGAATGAAACGGAATCTTGAAGAAGAAAGTTGGATCTGCATTCATGGATAACCATTTTTTCATGATCTGGTTACTGTTCCTGAAACTGAGCAGTAAACTCTGCAAATCATGTCTCATTATTGTTAAGGATTTCAAGGACTTTGTTGTAAGTCCCTATTGGCACTCTAACATTTATTATACCATATATGAAAGTCTTCATTTGGAATTATAAATGTTTGTCTTGTTGATTTAAAGTTTCATTCATGACTTGAGGGATTAATACTTACTAAACAGGATTCTTAATGTTTAATCAAGATGCGTATTGTATGTATTCACCATTTAGCATCACCATTTTATCTTCCATAATATATGCAAATATAATAGCTGTAATTATAACGCATTACATAGATACTTCAGTCCAGAAATGACAGTGATGGGTCATGAGTAATTTAACTTTTTATGAACGATTTTATGAGGGCAAAGCTAAAGAATTGTGAATAATCAATTATGACACATTAAGATTTTGAAACCATATTTCAGTGATGTTAATTTATGTACTTTGCTTTTCTGTCTTAATTTTTTGTCGGAAAATTAGACATTGCAGGTAATGAAGGAAAGGGCAAGTGCTCGACTTTAAAAGTTTGCCTTGTTGACTTCTGATTAGAAAAGAAAACAAGCCAGAACTACTGACCCCTAAGCAGATGCCAGTGAACCACAAAATTGAATGCAGTGTGGTTGTAAATTCACTCTCTGCCAAAAATCAGCATCTTAAATGCTGATCATGTAAGTCGGCACTCGGGGCCCATAAAGCCAAAAGGGGAGGGCTCTAGGGTTTACCGAAAAGTGTGCAGTCACAGTCAGGGACCCCCAATTACCAGTTGAAAATAAGGCTCAGATGTTGTGAAGTTTTAACAGTTGCTCCCCTGTAGCCATATGGTTTGTGGTTTTTTAGTGTTTGATCAGTTCCACGAACTGCATTTTAACCTCTGGGGGCCCAGTAATTAATTTTCATCTTCTACAGAAGACATGGGTCTACAATTTTGACTCTTAATTTTTAGTTTTTAAACAAATGAATCCCTTTATTCAGAAAGACACTGATCAGTAAAGGATTTAAAGGGTTAGTTCACCCAAATATTAAAATTATGTTATTAATAACTCACCCTCATGTCGTTCCAAATTCATAAGATATTTTAGATTTAGTCCGAGAGTTTTCTGTCCCTCCATTGAAACTGTGTGAACGGTATACTGTCCATGTCAAGAAAGGTAAGAAAAACATCTTCAAAGTAGTCCATGTGACATCAGAGGGTCAGTTAGAATTTTTTGGAGCATCGAAAATACATTTTGGTCCAAAAATTGCAAAAACTACGACTTTATTCAGCATTGTTTTCTCTTCCGGGTCAATGAGGGTGAGTCATTAATGACATAATTTAAATTTTTGGGTGAACTATCCCTTTAATATTACAAAAGATTTCTATTTGAAATAAATGCTGTTCTTTTCAACTTTCTATTCTTCAAAGAATCATGAACAAATGTATCATGGTTTCCACAAAATATTTTAAGTAGCACAACTGTTTTAAACATTGATATTAATATTTAATGTTTTTTGGGCACCAGATCAGCAAATTATAATGATTTCTGAAGGGAGTAATGATGCTGAAAATTCAGCTTTGCCATCACAGGAATAAATTACATTTTACAATATAATAAAATAGAAAACAGTTCTTTAAGATTTTAATATTTAATAATATTTTTTACTATATTTTTGTATATAATGCAGCTGGTGAACATAAGAAATTTAGCTCAAAAACATCTGGGATTTTTTTTTCTTCATTTAAACCCAGAAATAGAAGTTTAGAATTTTTTTTTTGAATTGTAGAAAACATAATTAAAATATGGTATATTATATGGTATATTGAAATTGTTCTGTTAATTTATAAATTTGTTTTTTTTACTATTATTATTTCCCTGGTATTATAGACCTCTTTGCAATTGACCAATACATATTGAGATGGCACAAGATTTTATAATGACGTTATTTCTTGTGGCCTACACATTGTCACAGCAAATTTTGCTCAGTCATGCATTGCACCTTGTTTCCTTTTGCTAAATCAAAACAGGTGGGTGTGGTGCTCTTTTCTCTGGCCTTTCTCAATCCTTATCACTGAACTAAGAATAGCTTTGGAGTAGATGCACGTAGCATGTGTCGCTTCATTTTGAACTTGATTAATGTGCAAATTTACTGTACGCAAAGCCAAATGGTGCACTAGCATCCGAAATAATAAAAAATAACCCATGTTAACCCAGGCTTGGTTTTTCACACCACAGTGCAATAAGCAAGCCTGCTGCATCTGTATTCTGAAGGAAAAACATTTTTGGAAAAACACCAATGAGGGGTGATGAAATAAATTAAGTGTGATCTTTTTAAATGAGTCTTCACATGCTCTTGAGATGATTGTTGGTTAATCCCGACTATCAGACTACTGGGCTGTGTTTCCCAAAAGCATTGTAAGCTTAAGTACATTGCAGACCCATTGAAACCAACTATGCTCAATTATGCTTTTGGGAAACACAGCACTGGCTGTTTCGAGAGAGCAGGCACACATATTCCCAGCTTTAATGGAAGTCTCAAACAAGGGTCAGTGAGAAATGAGGCCCCTGAGTGCTGCCTCACCTCTCCCCTGCTTTTAGAATTTGCACCCTGTGGCTATGCGAGAGTGAGTGCTGAAGTGGCAGCACAGGGCCGTGAAAACTAAAACGTGTGCTGTGGTTTGACCTTTCCCTATGTTAAATACAATATTATCATAAGACGTGCTATTGAGTTGCAGTGCCTTTGCATGATCAGATTCACTGCCACGTGGGCTCTGCGCTCAGGTTCAGCACATGTGAGCTCATTAGAGCAGGTATAAATGTGGTGTAGCATGCCAACTGGTATATACAAAACATTTTATTTTACTTTATTATTTAGGCTAGTCTTGTTATAAGTGTACATGCAAGGCAATTATGCATTTTGTCAAATAATAGGGAAAGAATGACATTTTATTGGATTTTGAGGCTCCTGGGTGCAGTGAAATCTGCACTGGCCAGCTTTATCACTAAGCCATTAACTTAACATGGAAAAAAGACTAAATGTTTCTGCTAAGGGAAATGTCTTGGGAGACTGTAGTGACATAATATAATGCCATATTAGCTAAAAAAAAATAAGTGAATTTTTAAATACAGTCTTATTTCTTAATAGAAATCATAAATTGAAAGACCAGTTGTGTGCTGTTACTCAATAAAATATTGAATTAACTACATTTTATACATATTAAGCAAACAATTGCAATTGAATATCTATCTGTCTATCAGCTTTATATATTTATTTTCAGCATCTGATGAAGTTTCAAGATTTTTGCGCTTTTGAACCGCGACAATTGCAACAGTGGCACACTAGCGCGCTCTTGTTTTCAGTCATTACTCGAGAAACAAGTGCTGTACATTTTTCACGTTTTTGTAGCTTTATACATCACAATAAGTGTTTTTACACAAGAACCACACAAACAAGTATGTGCCCCTGCTCATGGTCGTTACATCAACAAATCTTAATTACGTTACATTTTTCCAGATCTTAATAGATTTGTAACTGTTACATCATAAGAAAAGTTTTTTTCTCCATACAACATAGAAAGTTGTGTGAGGACATA
Source organism: Carassius auratus (assembly GCF_003368295.1). Taxonomy (NCBI): domain Eukaryota; kingdom Metazoa; phylum Chordata; class Actinopteri; order Cypriniformes; family Cyprinidae; genus Carassius; species Carassius auratus. The sequence continues at coordinate 6,269,747 of NC_039276.1, forward strand.
ACCATAACAACATTTGCTAGCTCTCATTTGAGTTGTTACATCGACAAGATTGAAGTAGCCTGTGAAGTTTTTATTGATTTTCAGTTTTGTACATCACAAGAAATGTGTTTTTCCCTTAAAAAGTCTTTAAGAAAGTTGATGATTGAGGCAGGTTTACTACAAAACTAAAATAATTTGTGCATAGGACAGGTTGCCTGTAGTAGCAGCTGGAGCTGCTTCCAAATGCTTTGATTTTGGGCTGAGGTTAGCTAATGGAAATGCTAACTAAAGCTTGAATTGCTTCAATGGTAGGCCAATCCCCTTTCTAGGTTTATATATGACTAATTCACACAATATTAATGTTAAATTTATTTTCATATATTTTTTTTTCAGCTTTTAAAGGTTTATTCAGATGCCATATTTATCCTTTAAAACAAATGTTTCTCAAACAATCAAAGTGCAAATCAGCAAAACCTGCTGTAATTTCATAATGTATACAGTTAGCCGTCAAATGGCATTCATTGATTAAAGAGCGTGCAGCTGGCACTGTTGGAAGCAGTGTACTGTAGGACGGTCTCTGGCATGAGATGGACTGCACATTGTGGTCAGAGAGCGTGCCAAATGCCATTCCAGTGCCTCTGCAACAGGGGTCGAAGGTTAAGAAACATTGTGCCTCAGAAGACAGACGTCCATGGGTGGATATTTTCATTCTGCTTGAAAGCTGAAATCACAATTTGTTTAGATTTTTTTGTAGGAAACATAGCTGTATATGGAATTGAATAATGACCCATTTTGTTGTATTCTTAACTAGTATTAAGCATGTCTCCATATGGTGATCCACTCTTTTAAATGTGCAGTCTTGCTGCTGTCTTAATTGGTGGATTACATACTGTCCACCTTAATGCTCACTATGGCTTGTGATGTTTGGCAGTATTCACTGTATAATGACCAACTGTGGTTTTCATGTCCTTAGAGATTTCATAAGTGTTGGATTTATGCTAAGTGTGGGAATGGAGATTACCTCTGCTTCTCCTTTGCCAAGATAATCCATCCACCTCACAGGCGTGGCATATCAAGATGCTGATTAGACAGCATGATTAATGCAATTACACATGTCCGGTGAGTATGCTGGCCATGCAAGAACTGGGATGTTTTCAACTTCCAGGAATTGTGTACAGATCCTCGCAACATGGGGCTGTGCATTATTATGCTGCCACAAGAGGTGATGGTCGTGGATGAATGGCACAACAATGGGCCTCAGGATCTCGTAACTGTATATCATACAAACACGCTGTCTGCCATCTGCCCTGTACATTGAAAACTGGGATTCATCTGTAAAGATAACACCTTTCCAAAGTTCCAGATGCCATCAAATGTGAGCATTTGCCCACTCAAGTTGGTTATGGTGATTTACTGCAATCACATTTTAGAGTGGCCTTTTATTGTGGCCAACCTAAGGCACACCTGTGCAATAATCATGCTGTCTAATCAGCATCTTGATACACACCTGTGAGGTGGATGGATTACCTAGGAATAGGTCTTTTGTGTGCATAGAACATGTCTTAGATCTTTGAATTCAGCTCATGAAAAATGGGGGCAAAAACAAAAGTGTTGCGTTTTTAAAATTTTGTTCAGTGTAGATAGATAGATAGATAGCCAGACTCGTATATTCTTATTCGTATAAGTTTTCAATGAGCAATATTTTATATGAACAAGATACAGACATTATTACCTTGATTGCAAAACAATGCAAAACTGTTTCTCCATATGACAAAACACCTCAGATTCCTGAATATCCAGCTGTCTGACAGGCGTTGTGATGACACAGAAGGGGACATGTTTCCATTTTTCCAAATGAACCAGACATCTCGCAGTCTCCTCAGAGGAGCATCTATCCTCCATCACTGTCAGTCATTGGTCTCCTGGGGGCATATGGTTTACTGCCACAGACCTTTTCCACTTGAGTCATTAGGGTGCCTTGTAAATGAACTTAGACTTATGGACAAAACTTGCTGAATGACTCATTCCAGCCCAAATGTGATCTTGAGTTACACATTGCTAAAACAGGACACATTCCCGTCCTCGACGTCCGGAAGCTTTACGATGTAATTAATCAAATGTTGATTCCACAAGGGTCAATAGAGTTTTGGGAGAGACGGATGTCGATTTCTCAGCTAAGTGAAAAAACAAGTGGTGTTGAAGGCAGGGCCCAGTGTGGATGCGCTGGATAAATCCATCAGGGGCGCTGACAACCAGCCGTCAGTGGCTGCACATCTGCACCCATCTGCCCGAGGCCCATGTCTTTTATTGCTTTTCATTGCTTTCTTCAGATGAGAGCACAGGTTCAGTGGAACTGAATCACACCTCCCTTGGAAACTGAGGTGATTATTGCATAGCAAAACGTTAGATTAATCATTAAATTAAAGGTATTTTCGACTGTGCCTGTTGAGTGGACCTGGTGTTGACTGAATTAGAAAAGATGAGTGCAGAGCTCAACAATAAGCTTTAGTTTTGGGCCAGCTGATGGTAATTGTCAACGAGAATTATATTTAATGATCATATGAATGTTTTTTTTTTTTTCAGACCTAGCATTTGGTTTTCTGTGACGTAGTCTATTGAAGATTGATGATGCAAATTCGGCTGGTTTAAATATGTTACCATGGGAAAGTATTAGGTTGCTTCTTTAAATGATCATTGTATGATTTTACCTTTCAACCAAATTACAGTACTTTTCATTTTTTTTGCCTCTTGTGCTCTACAAGGCTGCATTTATTTGATCAATAATAGTCATGAATTTAAAACCAATCTATTTGAATATATTTAAAAATTTAATTTATTTCAGCAGCCATCAGTGTCACTGTCATGTGATCTGTCAGAAATCAATGATTTTTTTAAAAAAAAGAAGAGCATTTATTTTAAATATCTTTTGTAACATTATAAATGTCTACTGTCACTTTTGATGAATTTGATGCTTCCTTGATTCATGAAAACATTAAATTCTTTAAAAAAAAAATGACTCACCCCAAACTTGAATTATTATTTTTATATTATTATTTATTATGTTTTGTGGTGAAGCCACATGATATCAACAAGGCATGTATAAATCTACTGGACCAGCATAAACAAACAAACATACATTTTAATTTATATATTTAGAAGCAAATGCAGTTGGAATCTTTCGAGCAAATAATCTTACAATTCCCAATGGTCTCGTTCAAAACCTGAATGACTTAAGAAGTCGAATTGACATGATTTGATTGTTTTTTGGCAGACAGGTAATAGTACAGCTCATGTTTACCACAGCAGCAGACCAGGTGAGATGTCAACAGCACAACATGTATCATCTGCCACCTGTCTGCAGCCTCGCCATCAATTTTCGACCTGATGCCTCGTGGCAGCGCGTACCTTTAACTCATCACTCAAAAGCAAGCGTTTCTCCAGCTGTTCCAGAGGCTGTATGTTAGTGTGAAGATGCAGATGTTTGACCACACCTGGCAGCTGTCCCTCTTCCCCCTTGTACACGGTGCTTCCCTCCTGTCCGAGCACATGCAGCTCTACCCGGCTCCCCTGCAGCTCATACGGATATGGGGAATCCTGGTGACTGAGATGAGCTATGTGTTTCCCCCCGGAGTCTCCTGTCCCTGGAGGAGCCACGCTGCCTTCCCATTTTCTCACAGTCACTTCCTCTCCTGTCAACCTGGGAATGTGCTGGCAGCCGTCAAGCCACGGAGACACGGAAAACGTTTCCCGTGTGACAGATATAACAACTCGGGGAAACCATTACTGTTCCTGTTTATCATACACTTGCCGTTACCTGGCACAAAGGACGGTGCTGCAAGTCAGATGCACAAGAAAACAAATCAATCATTCTCCTGAGCGTGATTCATAGCACGGACGCTCCTGCATGTACAACAGGATGAATTACGAAGGGATGCACCTGATTATCGGTGCACATTCAGATGTTAAAACGCTTATCGATAGTTTCAAGAGCATTCATGTGAGTGGTTTGGGCTTTTCAGAAACCAAGTTTAATTGTATGTGGCAACTGATCGTGAATCCATGGCACATTATCTCAACCCAAATGTGGAAGGAAATGTTATTGCTCAGGGACTTTTAATCTCCCACAGCCCTCTGTTCATTTTAGAGCAGTTCCCACCTGGTTTCCATGGCATCTGTCCAACTCACAGCAGGAAAGGAAGCAGATCTCGGCAGTGCTGAGTTCGCCCTCTTCTGGACGGAAGTAAGGGCTCCAATAAGCCTTGGTCTAATTAGCCGTGCTGTCAAAACATTTCTGCACAGGTCTTTTTAGAAAACTCTACTGCATGCTCACACTGAACTATTCCGAGGGACGATTTGTTCATTTGGGCTTATGTAACACTGCAGCTCGCTGCCATTATGGGGGAAAGCGAATGAAAAGGTCAAATGATAGTAAATTCAATCCAAAAAGGAACCTCTTAACACAGTTTGGACAGTGCCCCACATTCACCTTTGCTTAGAAAAAGACATGACATGGAATGACTTTCCCATTTAACTATCTGATCACAGCCAATATGGCTCCTTGTGACACATTTTATCAAATGATTTTGATTGTACCTACAGAACTGCGGGTTTCCAAACATTCAAAACTCAGTGCAGTTTTAATCCTTTTTCTGAACAATTTGAAATAACAGAGTTAAACATATAAAGCAAGCACCTTTATTGGTTTGAACAGATACATAGATTTATATTGTACACTTTTTTGCTATTTTGTGTTCATATACATGTACTAACCGTGGTTTAAAAAAAAGGCAACCGTTAATGGAAACAATGGCAAGTATACAATACAATTAGCAAACATATCAAAATCAGTTTTTACAACATTTGTAGCAACCAATTCTTTCTATTGGTCTGCCATAGTGCAAACTGTTTGGTTTGAAGACAGGGTGTTCGCGTGATGTTAACATTCATTCTTACAATTCCGATGTCTCTGTCTCGAACACATTTTCAATGTGTAGACAGCATTCACAGCACCTCTGCTTCAAGTCTTTCTGTCCCCTAATAACAATCTCAATAATACTTCAAGTGTGTAGGGCTGTTCGACAGATGAGTAGTGGATAAAAGATACAATTAACAATTGGATCGGTGTGTTTATTGCAATATGGAAGTTTGCGTCAGATATCTGTATTCAAGCTCTGTTCAATGTTCAAGAGTCCCTCTCTGTTTATATCTTCTTAAATAAGCGCACCTGTTACAGCTGTTACGGCAAAGATCTAAATGATTGTATTTTGGCGTGGTTGCATAATACAATGTTGTCTGCGCATCCTAACGAGAGTATTGTGAACAAGGTGAAAACATGAATTAAAGCAGAGAATGTCGTCCATTTCAAAAGTGTCCATTCCCAAGTCCAGCCAGCATGGCATTCCTTTAGTACATCCATGTAACATTGGACTCCTGTAGCAGAGATACTGATTTAGAGGAAAATGACAAAAAGCTGAAGAGTGAGTGAGTGAGTGTCCTTCTATTGCACAGTGTCTTGCGGAAAGCACTGATAGTGGATGGTGGATGGTGTGATCAGATGTCCGGGTCTGTGATACGGATCGAGTCCTGTCTGGGCACTGGTTCACGAGCAGCCACAGCGGTCTACTACCATTGAGGGGATCTTGCCGTAGATGATCTGCTCTTTGCCGTTGAAGTAAAGCATGTTGATGGGAGACATCTTGGTGGGGGTGCAGCAGGGCCCGGCGGTGCCTCGTGGATTGGCTTTGTTCACCAGATGGGTGTGGGGATATTTCTGCAGGTGTATGTAGTCGCATTCTCCTGAACAGTAATTGGCCTTATAGCGTTTTGGAGCAATAATCCAGTCCCAGCCGAAGTCCTCGAAGTCCACAGTGAGAGGGTACCGGCAGCATCGAGACTCTGATGAATTCTCGTCGCAGTCCAATCCAGAGTCCCTCCGGATTCGCTTTGGGCCCTCGGAAATTTTCACCTCCATGAAGGGGAGCTGGGAGTGAGAGAAAACCAAAGAGCCAGTCTTTCAGTTTACTGTTGGTGCTTTCCGCTTGCCAACTCCTGGTCTGACCATAAAGTAGCTTTGTCCAACCATTAATGTATGCTAATGATTCTGGTTCCAATTCCACTTAATGATTATCATTGCTTAATGGTGCCATTAAAGATATTTTCAATTCTAATTGCAGTTACAGCCCCCAGCAAATCATGAGATCATTTCTGATATCAGCAGAATCAATATGCAAACATAAATGTAAAACTTTTTTTTTGCAACACATTTTTTATGGACTTTATATTAAATAAAAATACTAAAATCAATCTTTTTTTGTAAAGTACGACTTAAATGTAAGTTTAAATGTAAGGTAATTTAAGTTTCACGAGGGTTAACTTTTTTGTTTCTTGCGAAGGTAACTTTAGATTCAATAAGACATATTACTTCACTAAAAATATAATTTATTTAAAACAAAGTATTGTAGAACTAAAACCATCTTAATAATTCCTCATTAGTGCCATTCACAATAATTACTGTTGGCAAAGCTATGTCTAAAATTGGTTATATTTTACAAAAACATATACTTGGTAACCAGAACAGCTGAACTCACCAGTCCATCCTCTCCGGGCTCAGCTGAGGTGACGGCCAAGTCGTTTCCCTTCGCGTCATACGCGTTTATCTCAATGCCCCAGTTGGTCTCCGGTTGTCTTAACCACACCGTCAGCACCTGTTTTACGTCTATACTCTGCCAAGACATCACTCCTGCGTTCACATCGATCTTCAAAGATCGTATTCGGATGTGCCTTCCTCCGTCCGCGACGGGCGTCAGCCGTGATATCTGTAAGAAGACGGTGGTCGCTTCTTCCGAGGGTCTCAGATGAACCCACAGCTGCGCTCTTACGATCCGGTTCGCCTGGATCTTCGGACTGAAGGAGAAAAAACAACACGTCGGTTTCCGATCTACTTGAACGATGGGGTCAGCTGAAAAAAGAGAAACAACGATTATTGGGACTGTATATATGATTATATATCTGCTGTTTTCAGTGACAGTTTTATTATTAAAGCGGTTCATGATGTGGCGCACTGATATAAACTGAAAGATTACGTTTTAAAGAAATAACGTTGACTACACCCACAAAATACAATACATTACAGACAAATAGCAGACAGTTCTATGTAACAAATTGATTGACTATATACATATAGTTTAGATATATAGTTATTTATATCAAAAAAACCTTAAACGGCATTGCGGAGGGAAACATTTATACATTTAAAAACTAATGGATTGACTATTACTTATAATGTATATATGATAATACGCATTTTTCACCTAAAACAAGTGCCTGAGATATAACCAAGGTTCAACTACAGTTTGAAAATGTCACGTGTGGTAAAGGTGAAAACATTTTCCTCTGACCGACTCTGGTGCGCCTTGCTGCGCTTCCAAGTTCAGCGTGCGTAAAATCGGTTCAGCAAGGCTGATAAAGGAGCAAACCAAAGCCTTAAAAAAATCAGTAAGCGATAATTATTTTAGCATTAACTGTGCATTTAATGCACAATAGCCGTAAAGGGTCTCTCCAATATATACCCTATGTTTTGTCCATTGTTAAAAGGATACATCTACTTGAATTAATCTTTAAAATATATGATCCTTACGCTCTGTGGCCATGGTCATAATGGTCTCTGTGGTGATATGTTCATCATCGTCTTCCACAGCTCCATCCTTACTGTCATCTCCCAGAACATCGTACTGATCCAGTAGTTGCTGCAAAGGCGGTGCTTTGGGTAACAGCTGCTTGACCACGTCCCGGCTGATGTTTGGAGCCTGTTTGAGTCGGAGTTTGCTAAGAATTTGGGACTTGATGGCATGCAGTCTCATCAGCTTGCTGTGTTGTCTGAACTCACATGTGGAGCACTGCTCGCTTTCCTCCGCGGCTGTGGAAGGCTGCTGGGGCGCCGTTATATCTCCATGACCCACTGAACCATATGCAATTAATACACTTAGAGAAATTAAAACCTGTGTAAAATGCATGTTCCAAAGCGTGCTAAAGGATGTTTGCGATGTTTGATCTGATTTGCTATGCAAATGAACCTCACCACGCACCGGACAAGTAGATGTCATGCTTAAATTCGACAAGGCTTTTTATACTGCAACTTTGGCCACTCTATTGTGTCGTAAGATTCAACGATTGGCTGAGCTGGCAACAATAAACCTAATGGACAGAGCTGGACTTCTTTCGCAGTTCTTAAAGAGGCATGACACATCTTAGAGGAGTCGTGGAGGAATCAGCTGAACTTGAAAACAAATTATGCACATGAAAAAACACGCATATTTAGTATACCATTTCAGTGCGTGCATCTAGGCTACTCACTATCCAAATGATCTGAACCCTAATGTAAAGGCTACATGTGGCATTTATTCATATGAAATCATAACAATTTTTTTTTATCTTAACAGTACATTCATGCATTTATCCTATGTCCTATTTTATGTGGTAGCCTATAGTATTTGAAAGATATGTGTTTGGATAATATTCATGCTGATTCCGTCAATGCAACGAGATTTAATTTCAAACTACATATGTAAAGTTTTAAACGTATGATATCATTTAATCACAATTAATCTTTGTCCAACACTCCCTCATAGCTGCAGTTCTTTTTTAAGACCGTGGGTAAGATACATTGCGCCATCTTGTGGAATACATTGTGTAACGCAGTTGAGGTATGTCCCCGACCTTCTAGTTTTTGCACAGTTATCAGTAAAGAATATACATATAAAGATAGTAAACATGGAAAAATAATAAAGAAATATATAATAAAAAATAAAATTATAATATGCAACTTCTGGTATACATTAGAAGTTGTAGTTGTGTTGGATTATGGCAAGAAAATAAATCCTGATTAAAATGTCCATTATTATGGTGCTCTGGAATGCTTGATTCTGATTGGCCAGCTGTTGTGCATGTCAAACTCCGCTACTCCACTGTTTTCCTTCTTACATAATAACATAATTTCACCTCAAATCAATGTTTCATGTCCATTTATTTATTTGGCAAGGAGACGGAAGGAAGCAGCAGGATAATGTGCAGTCAACTTTTTCAAGGCCATACAAGACGGAGTCTGGGGACATTTAGTGATAATGAGCTGACGAAAGGGCATTATCCCATCACTTATATCTTCGGTTCAGTTCAGTCATATATTATGAAGATAAAAAAGGAAGAATCGAATATATCTTCCTTTATTAAGTTCCAATGGACTTAGGAAAATACCTAACATGACATAAAATGATCTAGTCTGTAATTATCGTGCTTGTTTGTTTGATGGTTTTTAATGTAACACGCTTCCTAAAATCGCTGGTTATTGCTGTATATTTATGAAATGTAAATGTGTTTCAACAGGAAAAAAATATTTTTGAAAATTCAATTAACATTTTTTGGTATGCATGCAGAACTCACAAATTTTATCTATAGTATTAGTGAAAGCAGTCCTTCCACTAGGTGGCGATATTGTATTTAAAAACACAGCGAGGCGCAACCTGTGTCTGCGTTCGTTGCAGTAACCTATTTTACCCAGTTTACAAACAAACATTGAAGCAAGGATAGCACAGACTAAGTATGCCCGTGAATAGAAACGGAAAGAATTTCCCAGCTTCAAATTCAGTCATATAGATGGCCATGACTGAACAGACAGAGAGAAATGCAAAAACAACACGGATTAATGCGCTGTTGAGCGGCTTCGCTGTCCTGTCATTGCAATGAAACTGAAACGTTATCAGTCTATGTGGACTCCGGACGCACATGCTGAATTCTGACCCGACTTACCCCACAAGAGCAAGTTCATCACCATGCGTTCTTACTCTCCTGTGGAGTAACCGAGTCTGGTATAGAGGAGGAAGCTTCTGTCTGTTAATACTGTGCATTTATGCCAGTTTTCATTTTAAAGAACGCACTCCGATTTGGATTTAATGATTTTAATATCCATAATATTGACGCTCGCAGCCTGCAGTCCGAAAAGGTATGTACCGTTACCCACACTGATTATATCATTAGAATCTGCACTTTTAATATCACATATATATAAAACAGATAATCGTGCATTCTATAAAACCAGGAAAAGCATTTGTCTTGACCTTGAGGGTTTATTGACACAAATGAGACCATGGAATTTACTCGAAAAAAAGATTTCCAGACAGTGGCTGTCGGCTGTCTTTGGCTGCTGTGCATTAAAGCCTACAATGGGTTCGCGTATCAGACGAAGAGAATATTGCCGAGAGTAGCCTAAAAATATTATTGTTAAAAATATTAACTATTTTAGCGCCCAAAAGAGCTTGTAGATTTAGAATCCACAGAATAAACATATTTATATTGTAAACGCGGTATATTCTAAATTCTAGATGTTGGTATCTGCAGAAAAAGGATTTTTTTTTTTTTTGTGAGGAGAAGTCTGTTAGTTAGGATTAGCTGTCCTCAGATGCAGCGTTTCTGGAGACGGCACGAGACAAATATTCTTAATAGCGACGCCCGAATCGTTCTTTTGAGTCGGATCATTTGAACGAGTAGGTTGAACCAGTTCACAAAATCGATCTGAACGATTTGTTCGAAGAAAGAACTGAATTATTCCGAGCGGTTCTCCAGTTTAAAACACCCCAGTCAACTGAATCCGATTCGGAGTGAATCTGATTGAAGAGCATTTTAGTGTTAACTGATGTCAATGATGAGGTAAAAGCAGATATAAATTTTGTCGAAATTTTACTTGTAAAACGTTACAATCACGTTTGATATATGCATTTGCTATAGGCTACATAATTATAATATAGTTTTGTTTTTAAGATATTTTATTAACACAAACATTATATTCTTCAAGTAGATATGTAGCATTGTTTAATGTGAATAGAAATTATATTTTCGCTTTTTATGTCTGAATCTGAACTGGGATAAAAAACAAAACAAAAAAAAAACACTTATAAATAAAAAATCCACAGTGAACAGTAGCATATTATCTGTGTGATGATGGAATTATGTGTTTGCATAAACATCCAGTGCATTTTTTTAACGATTCTTTAAAACTACATGCTTTAACCTATTAAAGCACATTTTTCTTTATATTGCCTCAAAAGTAAATCATCATTCCTGTGAAGATTTTGTCATTAAAATTGTCATGGACAAGGTTGTCAAGACACTGAATAAAAAGTCATCTTGAAAATATATATTTAGCCAGGCGAAGACGAAATAACTCACATTAACCATTCATTTTCTTCACACAGGGAAGTGTGAGGTGGCTGTACATCATGGCTGACCATCTGGAGTGTCTCAACCACACTTTGTACAGAAATACGCCCTAGCTTCTTATCCATACATCATAAAACCCTATAAACTGCTTAACAAGGGAATATAACCTTGGTATCTCACTATCTTTGCATCTCTTCCCCTCACTGCTTTCAAACCAATGCTACATTATTTATATCATGGGATGCATGAAATCCAAGCACCGCGACCCCACTCAGAACTCCAGCTCATCGGAGAAGGTGGATGGCGAGCCAGCAGAGCAAGGAGAGAAAGCAGTTCTAGTTTTCTCAGAGATTGGCTCCATGGAGGACCCGGTACGGGTCAGTCCGGTTCTGCTGGACTATGCCCAGAGACTCTCGGAGGAAATTGTTGCCCGGGCAGTACAACAATGGGCTGAGGTGGACAGCCGGTACAGTGACATCCCCTACATTGAGTGTGATGTGCCATAACGTTTCAACTGGATGGAATAAGGCTGGATTGGCCTGGCTTACACCCCTCCTGTTTGTAAAGGAAAGCTTTCAGATAACTTCAGGCCAGAGGAGCATCATGTCATTTTGGGAAGCTGTTCTTTTGATCTCTGAAAACTGTTTTATTTTTTATAGACCCATTAAGGATTCACATTAAATATTCAGCCATTTTATGTTTTTACACATTAAAATTAACATTTAGAGGCCTGTTTTCTTAACTAAGAGCTGTTATACCACAAGACTGCGTCTCTTGTTTACCCCTAAAGCCCAGTGGTTTAATTGGTCCAAAGGCCACAGTCATCCCAACCATGTTTAGTTCATACTTCATCTTTTTGCCTTTAATATTTTCATGTTCATGTGGCTCAGCACATCAGACAGTACCTCCTTTTTACTTTCCATCCATCCATTGGTTTTGGTCACATTAGTGAATTTTCATTGGCAAAAAAAGGTCCATTGGCAATAGTGTAGTGATGACTTTCAAACCAAGAATTTTTGTTGGTCAGCACTGAGAATTCAAGTGACCTACTTGAACCCATAGCAAAATCTGTGTGGGGAAATCTTTCAACCTTGATACAAAAAATCCTAAACGTGGATTCCTATCGAAAGGACTGGATTTTGCCTGTGAAAAATCTTTGAAAAATGGTAAATGTGACTGCACATTTAAAGGACGCCTGCTCAGGGTTATGGTTTCTATTTAAGGGGCAAGTGCTGGCTTCTATGGATTAATAAGTGTACATTACTTCACTGCTATTTTTTTTTTTTTGACGTGACAGCTCTGTCAACTGTAATTCCGGGTACAAACAGCCTTGTCGATACTATGGCCAGATGTTGTTTATACATGATACATTCCATGGACTCTTAAATATAGAGGTTACAAATCATCCTTCATTCACATGATGCCATGAAAGAATACATTCAAAAGAGAAGGATTCCTAAATTAAGACATTAAACTTTTGTTAATAGAAGATTTTCTTCTGTGGAGCTCAGATATACAATTCTTAAAGACCAAGACATTATAAAAACAAACTTAGCGCTACCAGGTTGCCAAACCCCTCACTTAAAGACAAAATTCAGACAGGGGAGCAAATATGCCAATGTCCTTAATGATTCTTAATGCAAGCACAATAACTCTTCTAATAGTGTCTCAACAGCTGCTCACCAATGCTTTTTATTGATGTGATATTGGCACTTCTGGGTCTTGTGCCATGCTGTCAGGTAGACATATATACTCCCTTTAATGATCTCCAGCACAATACAGTGCAACATTGGGGTTCTGGAAGGAAAAGTCACATTTGTTTTATCCATAGAGAAATAGATTGTTAGTGGTAATGCATAAATCTTTTAAGACAGACCTACCATGAGCATTGATGTGGTTAAGAGATGATATAATCTCTATCACATAACTACTAAAAAGAAATACTTAATTTTAAAGGTCACCCTTTCCCATAGAGCATCAGATTTCTCAAATCATTTCTATATTCATGCATATCAGAATGTTTTGCAATTAACTTTATTTTATACTTATATTTATTTTTTAATATTTATTTAATATCATCAATCAAAGGCTAATGAAGCTGTTTTTTTTTTAATGGCTTTAAACTCTTAACTGAAGAATTTTTCCGAATACCTATGGAGAAAACAAATGAGAAAATTACTTCCAGAACCTAGGCTACAGATGACATGGGTAGTCACTGTTATGGCCTGTTACAAAGACAATTAGGCAAGAACTGCACTTTGACCATTATACTTCTGCATAGAAAGTCATAAATGCAGAGTGAATTCTTAAGATATGAAAGAAGGACTTAAAGTTGTATTTTATGAGGCCTTTCAGCACACTATGTTATGTGCTCAGAGTAGAACCTCAGAATATCTCAACATCTAAAGGAACAATCAGCACATGAGTCACTGGTGTTCATTACTCTCATAGGCCTCCATTCGTAGGCCAAAAGTGTGTAATTACCTAGAACAAAAAAGTGCAAAACCAGTGTAAATAAACCGCAATCTCAGACTATTTTTGTACCAGCGTGTACTGTCAAGCTGATTTCTCCTAGGATCTCCAGTCCTCTCACAGATGTTTGATGAGTTGCTGATGATTCTGACCAAAATTGTTGTATTTCATATATCAGTGTATATTTCAGACATAAGTGATTTACCTGTAGTCTGAGCAATCTCAGTTCTGTAATTTAAAGAAAAGGGAAAAACACTGCTACACCAATAAACCAACCATGGCCTTTGTCAATACCTCAACTGTTGCCTTCTTTCAGTGTCTTCCGTTTCATATTTATCACGACACTTAAAATAGGACTTTTCCTTCTGTGCAAGTGTATGGGAATTTTAATGTCATTTTATTAACCACTAAGAGAAAAATGCTGTTTGTTATGAAAATTAATAGCAAAGCTCTCTGTTAAATGTCATGATTTGAGATATTATTCATGTCCATACTGTAGCACAATGCGCAGATCGCTTGCCTGACTTTACTTCTTGCAGTTAGGTGCTTGTTTAGATCCCTAACCTTAAGTTTGAGCAATGCTTTAACGAATAAAACTGATAAGTAGATTAAATGATCTGTTGCCATGCATGCTATTCAATCTGTCAGTCAATTTACTAATTACTTCAATGAATACAATGAATGTTTTTATTGAAATGCACTGTTGAAATGTTATGCCATATCTGCTATCAAAATCAAAAACAGACATCATAAACAATAATTTTACGTTATAATTTAGCACACATATAGGTCGCACATTTTTTAGGAACATCCACATAGTTACATGAGCAAAGAAGAGGAGAACCAAGTTATTTGAATTCAAGGCATCACGCTGTCTCAAAATCATTCAGATTTATTCTGTCAGGCTAGATACCCTGGAGTCTAGGCCAGTGGAACTGCTCGTGTAGTAAACACTGTGCTTAATGGCAGTCATATTATGAATCACATGATGACACTTTAATCCCACCAAACTGAATCATGGCCAGGGTATGTGGTTAAGGTTGTCAGGGTTAATCACGGATTGCAGCAAGTGCAAAAATGAGTGTCTGCCATTCTCTTTCCACAGAGTTTACACAAATGATTACACAGCAAGGGGATTTCTGAGGGGAGTTTCTATAGTTTGAGATCTCTTTCACCCAGGGAGCTGAAACATTCTTCTATGGCCTGCTCTGAGACACCAGAGAGAGTAGAAGGTTTCCACTTTGGACTCTGGTCTTTATCGATTAGCACTGCAAGCACAGAGGGAAAAAAATCAGACAGTTTTTCTGCAGTTGCTTAGGACAAAAAAAATTGGTTAGGTGAGTGGAGCTGGCAAAGAATACTGCAAGAGGCACTTTCATTTAAGGTAAAACCCTATAATAACCTTAATAATTACCAATAACAGACATTATTACATTACACAATTTATAACACCAACAATGTGCAGAAATGTAAGAAACTCATCATGTCAAATGTAGTTTTAACACAAATGTGACCTTTTTTTCAGAAAGCTGAATAAATAAGTTTTATTAGGATCTGACAATATTTGTCTATTTGAAAATCTGGAATCTGAGGGTGCAAAAAAACCTAAATACTGAGAAAATAGCCTTTGAAGTTGTCCAAATGAGTTCTTAGCAATGCATATTTCTAATCAATAAAATAAGGTTTCATATATTTATGGTAGGAAATTTACTAAATATCTTCATAGAACATGCTCTTTACTAAATATCCTAATGATTCTTGGCATAAAAGAAAAATCGATAATTTTGACCCTTACAATGTTTTTTTTGGCTATTGCTAAAAAATATACCCCAGCGACTTCACAAATATGAATGAACCATAAAAATAATATGATAGACACATCATATGGGATATTACCAAAAACATTAGATGATAGAAATGTGTATTTAACATATGTATGTGTAAAATGTTAAAATGTGTAAATGTTAAATTTAGTAAATTACAAACTATTCTGGAACAGCATTATACTTCTAGATTGGCTTAATTTACAAAAATGTAAATGTCTTTAAATTTAAATATGAATAGAAATGTATTCTTCAAGTTGATTCAATTTAATTCAACATCCCATGGTTGTGGCCAATTTAATTCAAATTTCAAACCATGATTTTTTTTTTTTTTTAATAAATTTGACCAACCCTTTAAAACCACTATTCTGATTTGATACCTTATATTTATTAGGAAATAATATGTGAATATTTGAAGAAAATATGTCTTACCTGCTCTGACTCCCTCATAAAAATCGTGACCCCTCTGCAAAGCCAGAGTAAAAACTTATGAAACAAATAACAAATATTTCCCCTAAACTAATAACTGGCATGTGAAAACTGTACCAACACAGCTTTAAGGTGATTTGATTTGGATAATGAAATGATAAAGCATTGAATTTACAGGGAACTGAATTACATACCATACAGGCCTGACTGAGTCTATACTCCATGACCAACACCTCCTGCAAACTCATTCTCGCTCCTTCCTGAATCTGCCTGAAAGTTAACTTCAGTGAGGTTGGGGACATTTTGGCCAGAGTCTGTAAAATCCAATACAAAAACCTGAATTTAATAATCAAAATAAATAAATAGCAATTTGAATTTCCAACTAAATCAACAAAGTATCATCATGCTGTGAGAATTTGCAGTATGTTTCTGTATTTGCAGTGCATTTCTGTATTTGTTGGTGTTGTAAGAATTTGCACGGTGTTTCTGTATTTGGTTTTGTTGTGAGAATTTAAAGGGTGCTTCTGTATTTGCAGTGCATTTCTGTATTTGGTTGTGTTGTGAGAATTTGCAGTGCATTTCTGTATTTGGTTGTGCTGTGAGAATTTGCAGCACATTTCTGTATTTGCAGCGCGCTTCTGTATTTGGTTGTGTTGTGAGAATTTGCAGTGCATTTCTGTATTTGCAGCGCATTTCTGTATTTGGTTGTGCTGTGAGAATTTGCAGCACGTTTCTGTATTTGCAGCGCGTTTCTGTATTTGGTTGTGTTGTGAGAATTTGCAGTGCATTTCTGTATTTGGTTGTGCTGTGAGAATTTGCAGCACGTTTCTGTATTTGCAGCGCGCTTCTGTATTTGGTTGTGCTGTGAGAATTTGCAGTGCATTTCTGTATTTGCAGCGCGTTTCTCTATTTGGTTGTGCTGTGAGAATTTGCAGCGCGTTTCTATATTTGCAGCGTGTCTCTTTATTAAGTTGTGTTGTGAGAATTTGGAGTGCATTTCTGTATTTGCAGCGCGTTTCTGTATTTGGTTGTGCTGTGAGAATTTGCAGCGCGTTTTTTGTATTTGCAGCGCACTTCTGTATTTGTTGTGTTGTGAGAATTTGCAGTGCATTTCTGTATTTGCAGCGCGTTTCTGTATTTGGTTGTGCTGTGAGAATTTGCAGCGCGTTTCTATATTTGCAACGTGTCTCTTTATTTGGTTGTGTTGTGAGAATTTGCAGTGCGTTTCTTTATTTGCAGCATGTTTCTGCATTTGTTTGTGTTGTGAGGATTTGCAGCGTGTTTCTGTATTTGGTTGTGATGTGAGAATTTGGACTACGTTTCTGTATGCAGCACGTTTCTGCATTTGTTTGTGTTGTTAGGATTTGGACTGCATTTCTGTGTTTTTGGTTGTGCTGTGAGAATTTTGCAGTGCGTTTCTATATTTGCAGCATGTTTCTGTATTTGGTTGTTGTAAGAATTTGCAGCGCGTTTCTATATTTGCAGTTCGTTTGTGAGAATTTGCAGAATTGGACAGACTGAGCAGCTAAAGTTATGATTTTAATTTAATTTTAAATAAGCTACAGAAATGTGTCGTTTTGGGTGAACAAGGTCATAATTTATCTCCCACTAGATAAATAAATAAATACACACATACATGAAAAAGAAAAAGTGTGAGCTGGGGAAAACATGAACTGGTCCACATATAACATAAAAGTATGAACAGGGAGGTTACATAGGGGTAATGGCCAAGTGAACTGTTGACAAAAAGAGGCCCCACATGAGCAGAGGACCAGTCCATGAACAGCCTTGTGTTTGGAGAGAACATTGCATGACCTGTTTGGTCATAAATATTCACATTCAATTCAAACGGCCTGTTCTGTTTATATCAGGGCCACTTTGTATTATACAGTATAATGAGGAATTGCGATTATTTATATTGTAACTTTGTTTAGGTCATAAAAGGAAAAAAAAAAGCAAACAGGAAACAGATTTTCACTCAGAAAATTATAGTCCAGATACTGAGCAACAGCAACTGTAAATATTCACCAATAAAAAACAACACAATGTCAAACATCAATTTCCTATCTACAGCTCACTCTAAACAAAGTGATGTGTCAAAGTAGTGCTATGGGAGGAAAAACAGAATGGCTTTGAAATACTAATGAGGTATAATATGATTCAGGGCCCATTACGCAATAGAAGAGAGTGTTTGCATGCAGCAGAGAGCACGTAGACCTTAAATGAGAAGCCATACACGCTCATTCCAGAAAGCATCAAACACTGTACCCAGCTGCAGGAGCAGGACATGGAAACACACTCCTCTATGAAGAACAAACCAAACCTTGATACGACATTGCCTATTATCATGACATTTTCTGAGGTTCATTAAAACATCACTGGTACTAAGGAGTACAGGAGTTTCGTATGGGTCTTACGCTGCTAAACAACTGAATAATTCATCCAAAGAGTAATATATAAAAAATACTGTCATAATTTATTCACCTCATGTTGTCCCGAACCTGTATCACTTTCTCTTTTCTGTAGTACACAAAAAGGCCATTTAGGTTATATACTGGCTATTCTTTTCAATATAATGAACGTGAACAAGGTCTAGGGCTGAGGGCTGTAAAACTACGAGGTGATTAAAACAAAACAATAAAAAATATTTAAAAAAAACACACCATAGAATTATTATAAAACTGATCTGTCATAAAGCATACACTATATTTCATCTTCTAAAGTCGCAAGTAGCTTTGTGTGAGGTCAAGACTGTTATTGTTAAAACACAATAATTTTCACTCTTGGGTCATTTTTTGTGTGTGTGTTTAGTCACTCTCCCTGAACCCACCTCTGTCTGTTTGAGTGCAAAAGCAGAGCCATCTCTCTTAAGGTTCTCCATGATCTCCTCCACACTTCCAGCTGAAAAGAGCCTGAAACAACAGAACAACAACAGTCCTACAAACACAAACATCTATAAAACCCCCATCTGTGGAAGTTTTTCTGCGTCATGCTCATGCAGTCAAGACAAATTAGTCATCAGATTTAATCCTGGGACCAGATTAGTGCAGCATCAACTGATGTTATGTAAGGCTCAAATGCAATGCAGATTACAAAAACAGGTAAACAAGGGGTGTATAGGCTCTTGGCAATTTGTTCCACTAAACGCTCAAGCACCCGGAAGGGAAGACGTAAACACAACATTGCACATGCTCTGGTCAATGTGGAAACTGAGTTTTGGAGCATGTCCAATGTTTATCAGTCTGATCGTTTCAGGACTTAACAAACAAATGCAGAAACTAAAAAAAATAAATAAAAAAAAAATAAAAAAAAATTATATATATATATACATACACACACACACACACACACACACACACACACACACACACACACACACACACACACACACACATATACAGTATTGTTCAAAATAATAGCAGTACAATGTGACTAACCAGAATAATCAAGGTTTTTCGTATATTTTTTTATTGCTACGTGGCAAACAAGTTACCAGTAGGTTCAGTAGATTCTCAGAAAACAAATGAGACCCAGCATTCATGATATGCACGCTCTTAAGGCTGTGCAATTGGGCAATTAGTTGAATTAGTTGAAAGGGGTGTGTTCAAAAAAATAGCAGTGTGGCATTCAATCACTGAGGTCATCAATTTTGTGAAGAAACAGGTGTGAATCAGGTGGCCCCTATTTAAGGATGAAGCCAACACTTGTTGAACATGCATTTGAAAGCTGAGGAAAATGGGTCGTTCAAGACATTGTTCAGAAGAACAGCGTACTTTGATTAAAAAGTTGATTAGAGAGGGGAAAACCTATAAAGAGGTGCAAAAAATGATAGGCTGTTCAGCTAAAATGATCTCCAATGCCTTAAAATGGAGAGCAAAACCAGAGAGACGTGGAAGAAAACGGAAGACAACCATCAAAATGGATAGAAGAATAACCAGAATGGCAAAGGCTCAGCCAATGATCACCTCCAGGATGATCAAAGACAGTCTGGAGTTACCTGTAAGTACTGTGACAGTTAGAAGACGTCTGTGTGAAGCTAATCTATTTTCAAGAATCCCCCGCAAAGTCCCTCTGTTAAAAAAAAGGCATGTGCAGAAGAGGTTACAATTTGCCAAAGAACACATCAACTGGCCTAAAGAGAAATGGAGGAACATTTTGTGGACTGATGAGAGTAAAATTGTTCTTTTTGGGTCCAAGGGCCACAGGCAGTTTGTGAGACGACCCCCAAACTCTGAATTCAAGCCACAGTACACAGTGAAGACAGTGAAGCATGGAGGTGCAAGCATCATGATATGGGCATGTTTCTCCTACTATGGTGTTGGGCCTATTTATCGCATACCAGGGATCATGGATCAGTTTGCATATGTTAAAATACTTGAAGAGGTCATGTTGCCCTATGCTGAAGAGGACATGCCCTTGAAATGGTTGTTTCAACAAGACAATGACCCAAAACACACTAGTAAACGGGCAAAGTCTTGGTTCCAAACCAACAAAATTAATGTTATGGAGTGGCCAGCCCAATCTCCAGACCTTAATCCAATTGAGAACTTGTGGGGTGATATCAAAAATGCTGTTTCTGAAGCAAAACCAAGAAATGTGAATGAATTGTGGAATGTTGTTAAAGAATCATGGAGTGGAATAACAGCTGAGAGGTGCCACAAGTTGGTTGACTCCACGCCACACAGATGTCAAGCAGTATTAAAAAACTGTGGTCATACAACTAAATATTAGTTTAGTGATTCACAGGATTGCTAAATCCCAGAAAAAAAAATGTTTGTACAAAATAGTTTTGAGTTTGTACAGTCAAAGGTAGACACTGCTATTTTTTTGAACACACCCCTTTCAACTAATTGCCCAATTGCACAGCCTTAAGAGCGTGCATATCATGAATGCTGGGTCTTGTTTGTTTTCTGACAATCTACTGAACCTACTGGTAACTTGTTTGCCACGTAGCAATAAAAAATATACTAAAAACCTTGATTATTCTGGTTAGTCACATTGTACTGCTATTATTTTGAACAATACTGTATATACTTAGACTTGAAGCCTATAGGGCAAGTGTAACGAATGTTTCAAAGCACATACATTCTTGTTCTTCAAAAAGGTGTTCAACTAAAAACTCCCCAATTTCAATAGTCAACTGACTTCAGCAAGCATCACTACACCCATACATAACCATTTCAAAAGCAGTATCAGACTGAAAATTCTATTTAAATGATACTTAAAACCTAACACATAACCACAGGTTAGTTTTCCATTTCAAGGGAGAGCTTTAGTTTCATTCTATTTTGGGTTAGACACAATAAAGCAAGGAGAGAAGAGCGTTTAGGTTTACCTGTCGATGGCCTCTGTCTGTTCTTGCAGCACAAAAGGTTTCTCAGCATCCAGACTGCTCTGAGGAGACAAAACAGCAGTCCGTGTTTAAACACCAGATGAAGCACATACACACGGCTGTATTTCAACCCAGACAACTGCAATCCTCAACTATCTGTGTGAGGCCATTTTAGTTCCTGTCAGACACCATGGCTGTGTCTGATGCTGAAGAATAAGTATAAGAAACATTTTTCAAAAACATAAAAAAAAAATATCCACATTTTGGTAGTGCATATATACATACACTATAAACTAGTACACTGTTGGCTGACCATTTCAGATTCAGGCCATTTATCATTTCATCCTCTGTGTAGGCGTGCACCGCTGGTCAAACTAATTTATGACCTCCTAGTGCTTAAAAGCTGTGACATGAATCCCAGAGACATTTCATTTCACGCCGGCTCTAGAGATACACAGACATGGATATATCTATTTCAGTACACTGTCACAGAATCCGTAACATGGAATCACAATAAACACACTGTTAGCATTTTGAACAAAGAATGAAAGTGGCTATATTCCTCCCTTATCTGCTCAGGTCTGGATACACCCCGTCTTATCTTCAATATCAAACAATCTACTGACTTTAAAGTGCAACACTGATGATATGGTTTTATGGTTTAGTGACAGCGGCTGTATATAAGCAGGAGCATTGCCAGACATAAATAACATCTAGTGCACTTTAGTGCCATATCATAATGCAAAGACTAGCTGTAAATAATCACGGTGTTTGGATTTTTAATTAGGCTACTATTACAATCTGTTGAGAATCGAAGAGAATAAAATAAATGGAATGATCAAAACAGGTCCGGGAAGGGTTTGCGAAAGTGGTTTGACCGGTGCATGAAAGTCCCTCCCTCCCGGGGACCTCTGGAAAGGTCCATAAGTTGTTGTCACATTTTTCTACATGGTACATGGGTAAATGGTCCTTTAAGGTGAGAAAATCTTCCAGATTTGTGTCGTCATGTACATTTGCTGCTTGCTGAACATTTAATTGTAACTATTTAAAGATGCACTGAAAGCAAATCCATCAGTGTTGTTTACTGTTGCTAAGCCCACCACTGTGTAGTGTAACAGCAGACACTCAGGTTGTAAAAGTTCTCAAAAAGAGTCACGTCTGTTTTTGCCACATACCTGTTCCTGATAAGAATCCAGAAGTTGGGCCACATCACTGTTAGATGGAGACTTCAGATCAATAAGATCCTTCTCAAGAGACACAATCTGATGGGTGAAACAAATGGTACAATTCTCTGATGGGCAGGGGCACAGTGATACACAACATTAAACAACAGCTTAGTGTCCAAAACGTAGTGTGCAGGACAGCCTTTTAGGGATCACAAGTGAGCTTACAACACTGCGTTTAAAGGTGCATTCTCATCAGCTAAAGTTTGCATGCAAAAACAGGTCTACTGTCAACAGTGAGAAGATATATATAACACTGCACAAAAAGAAGTTACTTAAAAAACCAAGCGGTTTTAGAGTCGTCAGTGCAGAATATTTGCTGAAATATGCATGAGGAACTTTTTTCCCCTCACATGAAACTCCTAATTGTATGGCTATTTTTTCACAGGGAATTGTAAGGCTTTACCCTTTCTCAAGCTGCTTTGGAACAATATGCATTGTGAAGCACACTACACTAACATATCGAACAGAATGCATTACACCAGGATATAAAAGGAAGAATGGCATTTAATTCTCCCATCAGGCTCCCACTTGTTTGAAAAATTATTTCTTCCACTTTTGACTGGTAGCTAAAATTTTAAGAGATTGGACTTGGAAAGAACAATTTCTAATCAATTAAATATTACACAGGATTAGAAAATGCATATTCACTAAAGAAATCCCATGTTTTTTCAATATTATTAATATTATTGTTTCCTCTTAAAATATACAGTTTTCCAGGCCTAAAAATCACAATCACTTTACCCTTGTGGTGATAATTAATGACAACACAGGCTGACTCAATTAATAATTGTCAGGGTTGTTTACATTGCTCATAAAACAGACTGAATCAGCTCTGAACTAGTTCTGCAGTACAAACTAACGCCCTGTCCTCAGAGCCCTTTTGTGGTTATTTTTATCACAAGTTACTTCTGTGTGTAGCGTGTATGCCAGATCCTGCTGGTTGTCTCTCATTGGCCAGAGGATGTGTGTGTGTGTGTGTGTGTGTGTGTGTGTGTATAGGCTTGTATGCCCCTCTCTCCAGCAGTGCCAAGCCCTGGTCCTCATTTTCACCTCTGGCACATGAACTGGGCGTAGGTTTAGGGCTCAGTTGCCCCCTGCTGCCGAAAGCTCGCTGACAAGTCTGAGAAAAGCTGACTAAGTCCTCTTCTTTCAGTAACTTCTCTCATTTCAGCAACAAATGCAAGAAGTGCAGCCCAAAAGCCCAGGAGGCCAGCACCAGCACAGCTCCTTTCCAGTCACCATTACCTTGAATTTGAGTTTCATCCTTTCGAAACAGTCTTAAAACTGTTCTAGAATTCAAATAACTTTTTCTTAGCACTGTGTCCAAACCAGGAGCTGCATGTGAAACCACTGCACAACATGAAACACCCACAGCCAATATATCAGATATGGCTTTGTCTATGATGCAGATTATAAATATATATTATATACAATGTTTTATATTATACAACAATATAATAAATAATATACAAATATATAATAAATTATAATCCGTT
Source organism: Carassius auratus (assembly GCF_003368295.1). Classification (NCBI taxonomy): domain Eukaryota; kingdom Metazoa; phylum Chordata; class Actinopteri; order Cypriniformes; family Cyprinidae; genus Carassius; species Carassius auratus. Next base: position 6,293,712 of record NC_039276.1, read on the forward strand.
AAATATCATATTATATATTATCTATAAGAATATACAATATTTGATATTACATAAGATTAATAGAAGCTGAAAATTGCAATAACACTGATATTTGCAAATATTTACTCGATCTTTGACATGGGAAAAATGTGCAATATATATTCACAAGGCCATCAATAGTCTGACAAACTGATGCTAGAGAAAGAGCCATTTATTTGGCCAATCGATTATCTATTTAACCTCAAAATGGCCAAATATTGGTCTTTCTCTAGTCTATGTGCATTACCTTGTCAGACTGCACAAAGTGAGTAGCCACCCCGACCCTCTGAATATCTCTGCCTTTGAGGCGGAACCCAGTCAGGGCGAGAAAGAGGCCCAGTTTGCCTTGAAGTCTGGGCAGGAAGTATCCACCTCCAACATCAGGGAACAGTCCTATAGAAACAAAACACACAAAACTAAAGCCATTTAGACCAAATCTGGACACAAATATCCCAATCATTTTCTCCACTGAAAAACAAGACAAAACAGGTTTTATATATTAAATAATTAATTTCACTGCTTCATGGGGTGACTAGTTGATTTAGTAAAGTCTGTAATTTCAGTCTGTATGTTTTTATTATTTTCAAACACTATTTTATATTGAATCAAATGTGTTGTAATTCAGAGCTGAGTGGTTTGATTCAAGGCTTCTTTATTGTAAATGTATTATTATTATTATTATTTTTTTAATCCTTATTGAGAAAATTAATGCAGAAAAAATAATTACGAACTCAAGGTCAGTGAACAAATAGTTCAGTGATGTATTTCAATCCATAACGATTGGTTCTCGCCACTTTTAATAAGATTTCTTCACTGTTTAAGCTACATAGGGACACTGTACATCTGTTGCGTGTTTATGCTATGCTGTCGTCCTTTAATTTAAGATTGCACAGGACCAGTGAGACATGACTTCTAATGCTCTTTACCCAAGAAAAAAACAGTTATTTTCTGGCCACAGGAGTACAAATTTGTTATTTTTTAGTTACTTAATTATAATTGTCCCTCAAGTGATTTCATAAGTAATCAAAAAATGAAATATTTGAATAAACAAAAAGACCTTCATCATACGAGTTATATTTCACTGTCACACCAAGCAGGAGCATTAAAAAAATTATGCCAATGACCCTACAAAATTATAATCTGAAGGGGCCCTCTTCCTAAAGTATGATGGGAGCTGTATATTTCTATGTAAACAGACCATTTATGAAATGTAGGAAAAATAGTAAACATGATATTGCAGAGCAAACTTTATAATGTTGTTTCCAAAATCAAGTAATTGGATGTCATATTGCCATTACACTAGAGCCAAAAGATGAGATTAAAAAAAGAATAATAAAATAAAAAATAACATGAAAATATTTACTTATATTAAGCATCATAAATAATAAAATATAAATAATAAATAACATATTTTTACCCACCACTGGATTTAAATTAGAGGTATTAACCTGAGAAACATAATCAAAATGAATAAGTCAAATTATGAATGATTAAATCAAAAGTTAAATTCTTCAAATATTAACATTTTCTACAAATATTTTCACACTATTTATTTCCAATTTCCCGCAAGGGGGTCCTTGGCCCCTAATTTGTAAGACCTTGCATAAACAGTTATCAAATGCATTGTTCAGTCTGCAGGATGTGGTTATGAAATGGCATAGTGTGGTGCTACAATCTTATTAACCTGATGTGCATTTTTGTAGTAAGGGCTGAAAGAAATAACATAATTTCCCTCACACACACACACACACACATGCACGCACGCACATGCACACACACACACACACATGCACACAGGCGGGGCAGGATTAGGTCCCCGACCTGATTCCAAGAGACAAATGTAATATCATAAATGCAGATTAAGCTTGCCGTTGTCTCGTGGCCGGCATGGTTTTAAAACTCAAATAGCCCCATAATCCATCAACAGAAGGGGGTGAAGGGGCTGATACAGGTTGCAGACAGGGAGAGGGGGCCATTTTCGACACACAGATGGCTGGCACATTGTCAGAGAAGGTGCCACCATGGGCGAATGCCACAGCTCAGCACAAATGGCTCAAGACTTCTGCTACCATGCTGTTCATGGTGTTTCCCTTCTGGAATCCCACTTAGCCTTGAGCATTTATACAGGACAACAAAATTAAATAAAAATCAGTTCTTTAAACCACTTTAAAACTGCACACGATTCCCAGCACCACTTCTTTCCCAGAAAAGCGTAAACACAATCAAAACATTGTTTGTTTGAGAGACCCAACACAGTATCAACAGCTCAACCAATGGTCTTATTTGGGGTGTGTTTTTTCAATCTATGGCAGATGGACAAACATGTTTAAAACATTTATTAATAAATCATTATTTATGAAGAATTGTTATTATGCTGCCAAGTACAGGGTTATTATTGTCAGATAAAACTAAAACGATAAAAAAAAAAAAAAATCCTGTAATTGAAAAAGTGAAACTTTAATCTTTAGGGGTGGTTGGATTTATTCACGCACATTAAAATATTTATTTGCAGCTTCTTTCTTTTCAGATTCTTATTTATAGCTTTCTTTTAACAGGCTTTATATTAACTTATTGGGAGAAAACCAGTAGCTCTATGTGAACTCAAACACTGAGCACAGCCATATGGTCAAAATGGCATGATCATCATATCACCCCGCAAATATTTGACTGAGAGATTGGTAGTAGAATCGGGCTCCTCCTATCGAAGCATCGAATCATCTACTATTCAGGGTCACCCCTAGTGGAGACCATGTAAACTAGATGAGCCCCAGACACAGAAATATCATCTGAAATAAATACTATAAAATAGTGTAATAGGCAATTTTTTTACATTAATAGTTGAACTGAGGAGCCACACAAATGATGTGCACATGATGATGTAGCCAAGGAAGAAGAACTATATGGAAGTACCCGTCTACAAGACAAATTAATCTGATCACCTTAACGCAGAACAAACCATTAAGACAACTGCAAACCCAAAGAGGATTATTCATTTAGCTTGGGTTGAGAGACACAAGCTCTTAATGGAATTAGTGGGTGATGGCACAAAGAAACTGTGCATTCACTCTATCAAACACACACACACACACACACACACACACACACACACGTGCAAAGATGCTCAACAGATGTGTCACAGACCGTGATTAGCACTACTTCCTGCCACTCTAACAGTTCCGCAGGGAGTCTTCACCCAAGGCTTGCAAGAGTGAAGGACATCGTACAATGCAGGAGGAAATGCTTTAAAACTCTCTTATTAAGAGTCCAGAATGAATTATAATTACCGAGGCAGACTTCTGCGAACATGTGTAGGAGCATGTGATAGGGACAAGGGCAAAGTTTTCATCACAGACAATCTGATTTATACCGTATCAAGGCTCCAGAAATACCATTCACAGGGTGTGATTAGAACATGGAATGAAAAGAAGCATGAAAAATCTAAAGCATGTGCAATAAAAGTGATATGCAGCACACATGGATGTATTCTGGGAGGATGGTTATGAAAGATGGATGTGGAAACATTCACTTTGGACTCGAAAATGAACATTTTGTCTTCATTTTCTTAACTTCATGTCTAACGGTGTATTTTCTGGGTGAGTAAGTGATGACAGAATTTAACATTTTGAAGTTTATGACAAGCTCAGTTTCTCTAAAAACATCAGCAGTGGTATAACACTAAAACATTCTAGTTCCAAAGTTCGGAAACACAAAGATTATTATGATTTTTTTAAAAGAAATGTTATACTTGATAAATATGCATTAAATTGCTCAAAATTGAAAGGAAAAAATATTACAAAAGATTTTTATTTCAAATAAAAAGTGTTCTTTTGAACTTTCTATTCATCAAAGAAGCATAGAGAAAATGTATCATTGTATTTTTGATCAAATAAATGCAGTCTTGTTGAGCATAAATGATCAAAAACATTTCAAAATCTTACAGATCCCAAACGTTTGGTAGTGTTAACGGTAGTGTAAGACATGCTTAAAAAAATTTATAAAAATGATTAGACAACAAATTACCAAAGCATGTTGCATCTGTAAGAATTTTTTGCAATGACAATGGTCTGAAGGTGATTTGTAGTGCTGAAAGTGTCAAAACGTATTGTCTACATTTCGAGAAAACATATATACAGTGTTTTTCGGACTATAAGTCGCACGTGTGAGTAAGTCAAGTGAGTAAGTCGCATCAGGCCAAAAATACGTTATGATGAGGAAAAAAACATATATAAGTCGCACTGGACTATTAGGCGCATTTATTTAGAATCAGGAACCAAGAGAAAACATTACCGTCTACAGCTGCGAGAGGGCGCTCTATGTCTTCAGTGTAGACTACAGGACACTGAGCAGCATAGAGCGCCCTCTCGTGGCTGTAGACAGTAATGTTTTTTATTGGTTCATTTGTCTTAGTTCATTTCTCTTGGTTCATGTCAAATTAATTTTCAAATAAGTCGCACCTGACTACAAGTCGCAGGACCAGCCAAACTATGAAAAAAAGTGAGACTTATAGTCCGGAAAATACGGTATGTACTTTGTTCTGTAACTCAATTTATGTCACTGAGCTGTCCACCTACACCAGATGAAAGGTTAGGAAATTAAATATACATACAAGTATGCAAGAATCATCTGTTGGCTCCACGGTTGGAACAAGACCCACCCACTTACATATCAGCGGCAGATTGATCGGATGCCGTCCGCATCGCCAGAATTCCTTCCATGAGCAAAAGGGAGATTCATGCTGTCTGTGGAGTGTTTTAACATGCTGTTCATTTAGAGACCACACGCATCAGACAGGTGCTGTCTCTCTACACTGTTTCCACATAAAACTGACCTGACCGATCTGCTGCGAAAGATTGCTTTTGGGTCAGGACTTTGGGCCAGGGAATGATTTGAGAAGGAATCAGATCACAAGTTTTTTTTTCAGCTACAAAAAATGTGTGCTGTGTCATCTCACGCTGGTGAGAGAAATATACACAGATCAAGCACTGTGTACCAGCAAAAACAAACATGTCAACAGGAGATGGACTTTTCCATTGAAGTAAGCAATTATTATGGATTTTGTTGTGTTTTAGCCAGAAGCTAAAAAGAAGTTAAAACACCTTAATGATTAATTTGTTTCTTATAAACACTCAGCTTTTCACTTCACAAGATGTTAACTGATGGACTGGAGTCGTGTGGATTATTGTATGTTTTTATCAGTTGTCTGAACTCTCATTCTGACGGCACCCATTCACTGCACAGGATCCACTGGTGAGCAAGCGATCTAATGTAAATGTAAATTTCTCTAAATCTGTTGCGATTTACATTTACATCATGGTTGACCTGAGGGCGAGCAGATTTAAAGCAATTTTTGGGTGAACTATTCCTTTAAATGAATATGCCTTTTTTGGCAAATGGTGTGCGTTACATTCAATTGTCACATCTATTTTTTGGATGAAGTACTATCGATTCCTGTGAAGTCAAAGCCATCTTGCATTATTAATGAAAATTCGGTTATAACCCAGTTACAGCCCACGGGGAGAGAGGAACGCAGACTGCCTCTTACCAATGCCCGTCTCTGGCATGGCAAACAGTGTCTTCTCAGTGGCCACACGAAACCGTCCATGAACTGAAAGACCCACGCCCTGCAGAGAGAGAGAGAGAAAAAAAACGTACAGATCAATAATTGGGTACAATGTTCCCAGAACAGATGGAGAAAGCTGTAGAATGAGGGTTCAAGTCTTCACATCCATTCACTGTAAGACACTAGAAGAATATTTTAATGAAAATTCTGATTCAATCAAATCTGTATGTATGGTCCATTTGTCTATACATACACTACCGCTCAAAAGTTTGGTGTTTGCTCTTTTTTTTATGTTCTGCCTTTATTTGTATAAGTTAAAATATTTCTATTTTGAAATATAATTACAATTTAAAATGATAGTTTTCTATTTTAATGTTTTCAAATGTAATTTATTCCTGTAACAGAAAAGCTGAATTTTGAGCATCATTATTCCAGTCTTCAGTGTAATAAGGTCCTCCAGAAATCATTCTGATTTGATCTGGTGCTGAAGAAACATTTCTTATTATTATCAAGTTTGAAAACAGTTGTGCTGCTTAATATTTCTGTGAAAACCTTGATGTTTTAAAGCCTACTGGATGAAGTATATCATATGCACAGTGCAAGAATTTGGAAGGCTCTTCCTATGCACTGTAGCCATAATGAAACACCAACACCACGTTTGATGATTTAGTATGAGACCCTTAATCACGACAGCACTGCCTAAACAGCAGAAGCAGGAATGGAATAACAAACAGTCACTGATGTACAGCACACTGGATTTTTATGTGCTCTGAAAATCCACAGCTTGTTCACAAACTGTGTAGGATTAGAATCAAATGGTGCACATGACACAACAACAACAACAACAACACAGCAACCCTAGCAGACAGCTGATACTCTTGAAGCATTACAGACACAGCCGAACAGTTATCAGGTCTGTTAGCACAAACAAATGACCGATTTTTAAAATGATCAATATTGGCCAAGTATCATCCAGAAATCAATCTCAAATTGTCATCTGATGTCCAAGAAACATTTCTTATTATTATTTTTAATGTTGAAAACAGTTGTGCCACTTAATATTTTTGTGAAAACCATTATACATTTTTTTTTTCCCCCCAGGATTCATATCCATACATTTATTTACAAACGATTAAAAATAAAGACTGCCAAATTTCTGAACGACCATTATATCGACCTTGCTCTGTAGATAAATTATTCTCAAAAAATTAGAAGCAACTTCTAAAGAAAACATCCTGGACTATCAGGAAGCGCAAAATTCTTAAACGTTTTGTTATACAAAGCTCCGCCTGATTCTGTCATAAAAAAAAAGATCCACAAATGAGTCTAAAACAGCATCGTCATCTTAATCACTTCAATATCTTTAGCTGATGTGACTCATGAGATCACAGAGCATGACTGACATGGACTCATCTAGTTAAAGAAAATAGACATCATAAATTCAGTTATTATGAGACCAACTGGGGGCTGCGTTCTCAACGGGCTGCTCATTTAGAGACAATAATCATCTTCTCCTGGGGAGCAGCCCATGTGTCCCCTACATGAAAACTCATTAGGATGATTACGATAAAGTGAGAACAACCATCCAAACTATAACACAGTCAAAGTAGAAGCAGAAGAAAAGAATAAACTGTCTAAATAGTTTGGTAACAGGATTTTCATTTATAAATGGGAAGCACATGTTGTAGCTGGAAGCATCAAATCATTCACCTAGAAGCGGTGGAAACTTTCATCGTTTGTCCAAAACGTTTGGCTGGAATCCGGCCGAAAACTTGCGGACAGCTTCTAAATTTAGGAATCAACTCCAGGATGGAAAACATTACCTATCAAAAACACAAGTCTCTCCTCTTTAGGAGACTAATATGGAACATAAATGTAGCCAAAAATGTTTAAAGACCATCTTTAATCTGGCGGTTTTCTAATATGAAAGCTTTCTGGAATGTTAAAAATGATAAAGAAGAATGATAAAGTTCCTACACCACTGTTCAAAGGTTTGGGGATTCTTTTGAAAAATTATAATTTTTATTCAGCAAGGATACATCACGTTGATCAGAAGTGACAGTAAAGACATTTATGTTTTAAGGCATTTAAAAAAGATTTCTGTTTTAATAAATGTCCTTCTTTTGAACCTTCTATTCAATATAATTATTTATTTTCCTTTCTCTCTGTAAAGAGTTAGAAATAAAGGTGACATCAGATGATTCTGAAAAAAAATGTACTGCAGTTTCAACAAAAACAATAAGCTGCACAATTTTTGTCCACATTGATAATTATAAATATTCAGTTGATTATCAAATCAGCATATTAGAATGATTTCTGAAGGATGGAGTAATGATTGCTGAAAATTCAGCTTTGATCACAGGAATAAATTATAGTTTACAATATATTCAAATATATTTTGCATTTCAATAATTTTTCAAAATATCAATGTTCTTGTAATTTTTGATCAAATAAATGCAGCCTTGGTGAGTAGAAGAGGCTCAAAAATCATTAAAAAGCAACCCCAATTTTTGAATGGTAATATTAACTTCTATGCCCAATAAGGTCAAAAACATAAGTAGAAGAGAACAGTTTATATTCATATTCACTATAGAGAAAACAAAGTTATATTATGAAATGTGGTCTGCATATTTTCAACAGTTCACCAGTTTTTTTTATATAACAGATGCCCTTCTCTTCTCTGGTCCTCTGTATTACTTCATCTGTCCTGCGGCTCTGCTTAATTATGATTTACCATATGGTAAGCATCAAACTGCAGAAGCACTAAAGGTTTGATCTTCATTATATTTTTGAGATTGTCAAAATGAATTCAGCAGAAGTAAAATGAAATATCTTTTGAGTGTGAGTTTATCTGGCCTACCTCGAACTGCTCTTTCAGTATCTGTAACACAGAATTTATTATTATTCGTCATTTATTTATAACAGTTGCCCATGAGTGTGGCATCGCATCCTGCTGCCCATATTCATTACAGGTCCAAAAAGTAGTTTTGCATGCTGTGACTGAAAATGAACTTTGTCTCAAAAGACTAAACAAAGACATGCAAGTTAATGAGAATGCAGCTTCAGTGGAGACCAAAAGACCATTCCACAAATGCTAACTATATAATCAAAGCAAAAGAGGATCTTACAAATGCTGGAAAACAGTAATAGCTGATAAGCAGCGATGGTCAGGAAGGCTTTAAAGGTGTAGCACAGCCACCCTCTGACAGGGTTGTGTGAGGGATCAAAGAGATGCTCATAGATCACACTGAGCCACCGACTGATACACTGCAGGTGTGAGATATGATGTTACGCCTCTCATGAGTGATTACATACTTCTTCCATTACTAAATGTGTTCCATAAACAAAGATTCAGCTGGACCACTGGAGAAAATCATTCTGATTTATTGGATAATCTACTACCACTTATAGTGATGGGACTATTATGCCTTCCTCACATCTCTAAATAGGGATTCTGGAAAGCTGCTTTAGAGTAAGTATGAGAGGAACTCATAGACACTTCGGGGTGTTTAAACAAGATTAGAATTGCTAAAGAAACTTTTCTTTATATTATAAAACTGGATTAGAATTGCTCAAGAAACATTTATTTTTATTATCAGTGTTGAAAATGTTTTTTTTAATATAATTTATAAAAAAAAAAATTGTCACTTTTGATCATTTTAACATGTCCCTGCTGAATTAAAAGGATACATTTCTAAAAAAAAAAAAAAAAAAAACATACTGACCCCAAAAGTAGTGTAGATGCAGTAACTACAACTGAAGACAAAAAATTTAAATTTAGTATGCAAATAAATACAAGAAAGAGAGCCCATCACAAAAAAATTTGCAAATAATGTTTATATCTGTGCTAGATGTCAAATTTTGACTAGTGAACATTCTGTCAACCCAATTCAGCAGGAGATTTTAAGGGTTTTATCTAAAAAGTATTAAAAACTATAAAGTTAATAACAGCTCTAAATATTTAACATAATGGAGACTGCTAATAAAATAAATAAATCAACTAAATAAAAATATAACAAAAATACAACTATAGCAGACCTGATCCTGTCTATAAATACACAAAATACGCAGTCTGCGTAGGGCCCCCGAAACATCTGGGGGCACACTTGCCCTCGAAGATGATTTGATTTTGAAGTGGTGCGCAGTTGCCCTTTTTACGTGGAAATGCCATCAAATCCTGTAATGTGAATGTTGTACAGTCTCTCTTGAGACAAAAAAGAGAGAGAGAGACACTTTTTCTCAAGCGCGAGTGCATTTGTTCATGCAATGTTACATTTCCGAAGAAGAAAAACTCATCTAACTTGGATGGTCTGAGGGTGAAAGGTTTTCTTTTTGGGTGAACTACTCCTTTAAGGATTAAACGTTTATTAGTAAATGATTAAACATTTTGAGTATAGAACTTCTGAATACAGATACTTTGTGATGCATCTCTAATTATTAAATGAGCTGACTTGTGGGTCTACATGTAGAATACAAAATGAATGTAAATATAAAGTGTTACTCAAACACAAATCCATAGCCTACCAATGGGAGGACACTTGAGAACTGATTCATAAGAAACCAAAAGATTGTTTGCAAGATCAGCTCACTGCTGACACCTACTGGATAAAATACACATTGCAGAACAGAAATAAAGAGGATTAAGAGGGGTTTATGACTCCTATTGTGAGGACTGGCTTGCAGCTCATACAGTCAAACATGACTGCAAAATATTGAATATTGCACTAAGAATACATATAATAATAGCTCATGGGTCCTTATGTCTAAGTATTTTCATGCATATGTTTAAAAATGAGAACACCTAGATTTTGAATCATGCATGAAGCCAGTAGCAATGTGAGTCCTTATGTTTTTGGATAAATTAATAGCGACACAGTGAAAAGGATAGTACAGTTATATATATATTGTTTCATATAAAGCAGGACGCTTTGTCCTTCATTTATTTTTATATTTTGTAAACACAAGACAAGCTGGTCCACATTGCCTCTGGTTCCTTTAATTCTGCTAAATTAGAACAGACAGCACCATCTGCTGGTGAACTTGTGCAGCAAGACGACCGTTTCAGATAAATACTTACTCCCCCCATTGTAATTCCATCGATAAGAGCCACATACGGTTTCTGATATGTACCTACAAAGAGTTAAAATCAATCAATCAATCTGTTCATCAAACCTCAAAAACAGCAACAGAAGTGCGAAAACATACCAATAGTGTTGTTAAGAATATATTCCTCACGGAAGAAGTCTTGAGCAAGAGAATCGCCTGCTTTACCAGCTTCTGTGACAGCTGGGAGAATATCTGAATGTCAGATCTGTATTATCTATGCATAGATCCATTTAACAGGGAATGAAAAACCAAACTGCATGATTATCTTAAATAATTACCTCTGATATCCCCACCAGCACAGAACGCCTTCTCCCCTGCTCCTTTAATGATCACTAGATCCGTTTCTGAGTCTTTGTCCCAATTCTACAAAAACACGATGATTCAAGTAGGTTAACAATGCAGATCTGTTATATGAAGTTTGATTGGGTGATCAAAAATACTATAGGGCTATTATTGATGTTGGGAGAAAGGCTTCCAGTCTCCCCTAACCTTGAGCTGAGGGTAGATGTGTCTGATCATGGTGAGATTCAGGGCATTGAGAGCTTTGGGTCTGTTTAGTGTAATGACACCAGCGTTCCCAACTTTCTCAAACAGGACTTCAGACCCAGCTTTAGTGGACATCTGAGACACCGTAATAAAACAATATTCAATGGGAGAAACATGTAGGATTAATACAACATTACTAAACTAAAACATGTACATCACAAGGTGATTGAATATTTTTTATTTATTTTATTTTTTCAAATAACTGCACATTTAAACATAAGACATCAGATGAAAAAAGGCCAAATTATTCCAAGCATTATATATAAGATACCAGACCAAAAGATTTTTAGGGTCATAAAAGAATTATTGAAACATTGACATTCTTGACTGGCTGAATTATTATTATATTTTTTTTTTGCATGAATACTGATGCCTGCTTAGGGCTTAAATTTACCATGTGTCCTTGTATTCTCTGCAATCTGCAGGCTGATCGTAATCTGTATTAGATAAAAAAATAAAATAAACCGTGGTGTTATTGTTTTTATGTTAAACTTAACATCAAATTGTTAAATGTATTGTTGGGTCATGACATTACAATTATTCAATTAAAGGCAACCGGAAAATTTGAAATGAAACATCAAAGACACCGTATGTATATATATATATATATATAACGTTAACGTATAATATATAAAATTGTTTATTTATTTATTTTCATGCTTTTCATTATTAGACAAGAACACAATACACAACATTTTCTATATGATGCATTAGTTGCAGATTGCTTCTATGTGTTTTTAAAACCTTTTAAAGTATGTTTTGCTGGGTTCAGTTTAATCAAATATTTAAACGACACCTTCCATACTTTATTAGCTATTGTATATATAAATAAGACAACGTCCAAACTTGATCTCATTCATTCTTTTTGGAAAAGAGACCTATATTGCAGTGTCTGCAGATCTCCTACACACCAAACAGCAAGCAAATCATTCTTGAATTCTGGAGTCTATATGCAGAACGGATCCCTGATGACATCACACATGTGGCACTTGAGGAACACTCACCTGTGCGCAGAGGTCAAGATTATTAATGACATGGCTAGATTCAGCTGATGTTCTGGAAGGTTTCGTTTCTCCCTGTCTGTCGCCCCTGCTGGCCCTGCTTGATGATGTCATAGTGCCGCGACACCAGCGAGGAAGTCTCACGATGTGTCATAACAGAGCCGACACCTGCCCACTGCACAGTTTTATTCGCGCTTTACCAGTGAAGAGAAAAAAACAAGCATACAAGTTTCGCCAGTTAATTATCTTATGTATAAAGTTATATTTAACTAAAATAAAGATATATTTCATGACTCTGAAAAGTATAAACCGGTTGTGCAAAGAGGTGCTTGAGTTACTACCTGTTTTTATACAGTCTTTGGTTGCTATGCAACTGTACCGAGTGCGTGACTACGAAAGTCATGGCGAATAAGAGGGGAACAGCTGGGTCTGCTCCCTTTCATGATATTTTAGGACAATATTTGGTATTAATCCTTATTATTTTATTTTATAAATTCTCTTCTGCTACAATGGACGATATATTTCGTGCCGGGCAGTCGATGATGTTGTCTCCGGTAGCTGCTGCATCACGGGATGTTCGGTAGGAATCATTTGTTGGAAAATATTCTTCCTACTTGTAAATGTCCACAACTGTTGAGTCCTTTATGTTGGTTTGTTCCTGTTAAGTAAGGCCACATGGACGCTGTAATGTAAAAAATAAATTGATGTGTTTACCAGGATATAAGAGACTTGAATTCCCCTTTATGTAACGTTCATTAACACTCAAATACAAATGTTTTTCTGTTTAATATTAGACTGGATGGCATTCATCGGCTTTATAATTAGTAATATTAAAACAGTCATTGTTCACTAATGCTGTAAGAAAGTGAGAAAGTCTATATCTCTCTAACTAAAGACTTGTGTTTAGTATGGTTCATTTCCAGTGACATAGAAGTACATAAAAACAATAGATTTTGGCACATTAATTATTTTCAAAATAACAGAATTACTGAAAATAATATATATATATATATATATATATATATATATATATATATATATATGCGCATATGTATGTATGTGTTTGTGTGTATAAAAACATGGTCAGAATTGTTGGTATCCATGGTAAATATGATCAAAGAAGTCTGTGAAAATAAATCTGCATTGTTAATCCTTTTAATCTTTTTTTTATAAATTTTTAAAATCAAAAATCTAACCTTTCATTGGAGAATAAGAATTAAAAAAAAGTGGGGGGGGGGGGTCATTATGAAATAAATGTTTTTCTCTAAGACACATTGGACACAATTAATGGTACCCTTTTATTCAATACTTCTTGAAACCCCCATTAGCCAGTTAAACAGCTCTGAGTTTTCCATTATAATGCCTGATGAGGTTAGAAAACACCTGATAAGAGATCATGACAATTCCATCATCCAGAATGACTCTAATATTCTATAGGGTTCATGTCAGAGGACTGGAATGGCCATAGCTTGGTTTTGTGCCCAGTTACCTATTTTTGTATTGTTTTAAGGTTTGTTTAGGGCCAGTAGCACCGAGGTCAGAATAGTGCAGGTTTCCACAGTCAGGGCCTGAAGCTCCGCTGCGCGTCACTAAAACACGCCCTTTATATGCCTCTCAGAACAATGTCACGCAACCTCATCATTTCACCAACAAAGAGAAGTTATCAGAAAACTTCTGATAACTGGAACATGCGTGATCACCACAGGCACATGTTAAAAGCGGCCGTTTGTTTGCATGCTTTGTTAAATATTCAAATATAGAATAAGTGATACATTGATCTAATTTATAAGGACTCAAAACTAACCACACATAAATACACTTATTTCTATTTTATTTATTTATTTTTAACGCTTATGAAAATAGCCTGCTTATTCAGTCGAGTCTGTTTCTGTTTATTTGTAGCCACAGTAGCCTATACATCACATTTAGAATGAATGATAATCTCTCTATTTTTATAAAAGCTCCCGAACAAAAACATTATTATATTTTTTTTATGATAGGCAACGTGGAGCTAAACTCTCGAGACGAGACTTATAAGTTACAAAATAAATACACGACTGTGATCGTGAGAAACCGACGTCTGATTTCTTCAAGTGATCATATTTACCATGTTTACTATGGTAACGTTAATGTTTAGCATGCAGTCTTTTACATCGCTTAAAATATTTCTCCCTTGTTTACATGAATATAATCCACATCGGATCAAGTTATTTCAAACACTCGCTGCTGACTGAAAGTGAGTTTTGAGCTCAACTTCTTTTATAAAGTGTTTAATGCTGGTGTTAGACGTTATCTTTCTGAAATGATCCGCAGCGCAGTCTCTCTATTTTTATTAAAGCTCCCGAACAAAAATCATTATTATATTTTGATGATATGCTACGTGGAGCTAAACTCACGAGACGAGACTTATGACAGATAAAATATGTTAAATAAATACACAATTGTGATAGAGAATAAGAAGCTGACGTCTGATCTCTCTTTAATACTGGTGTTAAAGCTGTCATCTTTCTGAAATGATCTGCAGCGCTGAGCTCTCCAGACACGGAGAAACTCCGCGTTTGTTCATAACCCCTCCTCTAGCCCCAGCTGGCCCGCTTTGGCCCAAGGTTTTCGTAGGGCCAAAAACCCTGGCAGTTGGCCCCAAGGAAGCCCCGGCGAGGCACGATCAAGCCCCGGAAGTGACCGTGGAAACGCGACTGGCCCTGGCACGCACTAGCATGCCCGGTTTAAGCTCGCCAGTGGAAACGCGGCTTTTGAGCTTTAGCCATCTGGCCGGCACTTCAGAGCCGCAAATACCAGGCCAGTCAGGCACAAGAACAGTTTCTTGCCCCAGGCAATCAACCTCACGAACAGTTAAATGTTCCCCACTAAAAATGTGCAATATCCTTATACTTATTTGTTGTTCCTCCATCACAGTACATCCCTGCATCCTACCAAAGTCCTTTCAGGCAAGTCACTCGGCTGCCATCTTGGCAACGCCTCTGGGCAGCTATTTGAGAATAACAAGACCAGCTCCTATCTAAATTAATGGGCAGAGAGTCAGAACTGCACTTTCACTGGTCATCGGGACATAAAAACAGCATGTATAGAAACAGCAGTGAAATATGATAAAAATCGCTGAAAAAGTTTTATGACTTTGCCCCAAAATTAGGTTTAAAACGCCTTTTCCCCCACAGGTTATACCTTTACTACGCATGCGCAAGGGTTCCTCAACTGTGCTTATACGTCAGTGGAACCAGACGATAAGCTTAAATGTTTCCCGGCTTGACTGTTAAAAGCAGATGATTGGCTTTCCAGCTGGAGGGGCGGGACATGTGCACACAACCGCCATCTTTGCCGTTACGGGTTTTCCTTATACAGTTGTATTGACGATTGAGGAAGTGACATGTCTCTTATAAACTGTCTCTGATCCTACTCAATTCTATTCCATTATCATCTATAGCACAACTGTTTATACAATTTATTTATTTGCTAATTCTTCTTTCTTTTTTTTTGTCTGTGTTGTTGTCTCTGTGTACTGGAAGCCTATGACACTAAAACAAATTCCTTGTATGCACAAGCATACTTGGCAATAAAGCTCTTTCTGATTCTGATTTCTGATTCTGAATTTGGCCTTTGTTTGGCTCCTATTTATATTCCTGTGAAACAGGAATCCATGGTTGGATAGTTTCATGTTCATAATCACTCTGGTATGATCAAAATTGTAAATATGGATGGGAATATACATCACAGATATTTTACTCATAAGAATAGGGGCACCAATAATTGTGTCCAACATGTAATTGAGAAAAACATTTATTTCATGAGAGATTTCCCCCCATTTTCAATTGTTTTAGTTCAGTAAAAGGTCAGATATTTGTAAAATATATATATAAATTGATCCTGTTATATGCAATGCTCAGATACCTCCTATATGATGTAAATCCACTTGAGGGCTTTAATCTTCGCCGAGATGTGTACATTCGCATGGCCTCTTTGCTGAAGACATTGAGGAAAAATGGCGACTGGGTGTTAGTGCTGCCTCCATGGGGTCGTCTTCCTCACTGGCAGAGTCCTGATATAAATCAGGTTCGCATCCCGTGGGGAGAGTTCTTCAGCATAACCAGTCTGCAGGCTAACATACCTGTCATTGAGTATGAGGAGTTTATTTCTGGTGAGCCATGCTGTTTTTGTGTGTTTGAGAGTGATAACAATTACATGTTATTATTTATATTCAATTACCTGTCATTAATTTATTCAGACAGGAGGGATTTTGGAAAAACAGGTTTAAAAAAAAAAAAAACATACGTACTTTACTTGCAATTCCACGTGGTGATGCTAGTGGCACAAAAAAATACAGGACAGTCTTGCGTGACAGTATAATTAGTCATATACAATCAAATTTCACTTTAACTTGAATAGAATGCGCTAGTAATTTTCACAAATACAAAGAATACCAAGTAACACACTGAAGAAAGACTGAAAAAAAAAAAAATTATTCTCAAACATACTCCAGTAAATGTTTTTACAGTGTAGTATTTAAATACGAGTAGGGGCACTGCATTAATAAACAATACAAGCTGAGACTCAAGTATGATTCCCACATTCTGTGTCTTTATTATTGATCTTAGAGTCTGGAGGACCCTTCATTGACCAGATCCTTGTGCTGCAGAGGTCTGCTGAGGGTTGGACAGATGGGAAATGGGAGGAGATGGCGGATGAACCAACATGCATCGAAAAGCTAATGTACTCAAAAGACAAACATGGTTATTACAGGTACTGCTTTAAAGTTACAGGTTCTGCAAGTTCAGTTGCTCTTGACAGACATACAAGTATAAAAGTATGCCAGGCATTGTTTATGGAACTTTTAAAGCCATACATAAATAATTGTTAACCCTTTAACCGTCACCCCGTCCCATATACGGGATCCATACATTTACTTCACTATATTACAATTAAATCTAATCTAATCTTGACAAACTATATATCGTTGGAAAGGTCTAAGACTCCCAAATGTATGTTGTACCAATGAATTTTGTTAAACATTATGTAGGAAAAGTAATAGATTAATTTATGACAAGAGTGCACCATCAAAAATCTACATTATAACAGTTTTGACCTATGTTTTAAAAAAGGATTTCTTCATTGCCTCTATCACATTTTAGAAATCATCAGAAATTATATATCAACTGAAAACTTAAAATCTCAAAATTCATCCTTTAAAACCCATTTTAAAATCATACATTGCATTACCATGTAAATGAAACATCAATATCATTACAAAATGTTTTCATTCATGGGTTATACAAATTTAAGTTTGGATCGTGCACTATAAAGTCTATGTTCAAAAATGTGAGTGACAGTTAAGGAACGGTTATAATAAATAAATAAAATATTTCAAAATATACTGTTTGTGGTTGTAAATATAAGTAAAATACTGTAATATATATATGCCAATTTTCCACAAGTTGATATGATTCTTTAGGGTCTAAATGAAAAGTCTGTAACATAGTTTGGTTAAAATTTCTCAATGGTAGTTTAAGAAACACCTTTTTTTACCTGGTCAAAAACAGCTCTTTTCAGAGAAAGCCATTTTGTAGCATTTTCCTCTAAATGCAAATTGCCTCTAGTGACCCCGTCCCTCTCTTCTGAGACGATCTCTGAGGGACTGTTCACTTCAGCCACATTCATTGTGAAACTTGCTAATTAGCACATTATTAGGAAAGCCGATTTGCGAAGATTCATAAAAAAATCTTATACTCAGTTCTTCTGTTAGTGAAGCTGGATCGTAGATGATTTGTGTGAACATAGACATTTAGGTAGATCGGTGGCTCATTCCCTTTAAAAACAAATGTAATCTACTGCATCTTCAGCAGCTCAGATGTCAGGAGTAAATAATGAAATCTATGCTGATTATTACATCCAACAACAAAACACCTCAATCACTTAGGAGACATTCTTGTCTACATCTGGTCCGGCAGTGAAACAATGGCGGACTTATGACAGCTCACTCAGGGCGGGTCTAAGGTAAGACACCAGTCCAGTCTGTGCAGAAAAGCAAATGTCAATCAAACAATCATGGGATGGGCCTGTCTGTGTGATGTCAGTAGGCATGAGATGATAACCAGTTTCAGGGTATACCACAGTTTAGAAAATTTTGTTATATCATTCCTATTTAAGGCACAGCTTTTTTACATGTCGTCAAAGATGAAAAGTACTTGGAGTCTCTACTAATGAGCTGATGAGCTGAATCAGGTGTGTTTGATTAAGGAGACATGGAAAACATGCGGTATTGGGGGGCCTCCAGGATCATGATTGGGAATCTCTGGTGTATAAGATGGCTGAAGGAGTTGAATCCGAGGAACTTCATCCCCTGATGAAAAAGGCAAAGCTCATTTGGACAGTGATCACTCGAATCGCAGTGATGGTTTTAACATCACGTACAACATCAACTGACAACATAGTAGAATGTCACCGCATGAATTAATATGAAATATATTCTTATTTTTCTCTTTAAACACATCGTTCTGTTACATGTTCTTACAACATTTCAGCTTGAATAATAAATATTATTTATAAATCCTAATTAGATGTCTTCAGTTCCCTTCTAGCAATGTGTGTTCATGTTGAAATACAAAAAAATGGTTTGTATTTTCAAATCTTCTATCGCGTCATTCGTGTGTCATCATATTTGGTCATTTGGTTTATGTTGCGCGCTTCAGAAATGTGACATTATTTCTGGTAAGGGAGCATATTGAGCATATTTTTTTACATAAATTATGTTTTGATTATATTCTTAATTATTGGGCTGCAGGTTTAGGCTCACTTAAGTGACTGTACTTAAATAAGAAGGATTTAATTATACATTTTTATTATTTAACCTGACATGTTTACTGTCCCAAAATATTCAATATTTTTCTTAAAAATAAAATAAATTTTGTTCAATGGAAGTTTTTTTTAATTTTTTTCAGACATTTAAAAATAACATATCTTAGAGCTGTTATCGCAATACTGTGAACTTATCATATTTTTATCAAAGGTTATATCGTCAGAATCTCATACCAGCCCATGCCTAGACATCACAGAGACAGGCATCTGAGATCGGCTCGATTTGAGAAATGAGGAATGATTATGCATTATATTTTATTATCTTTTAAAACCAAACAATGGCTTTGTGTGAGAAACAAACCAAATTGAAAGGTTTGTGATTTTTATTTTATTTTATTTACTCACTTTAATGTTCTTTCAGTGTATGATTTTCTTCGTTCTGTTGAATGCAAAAGAATATATTTTGAACTTTGTCTCCATACCAAAAAGTCCAAACAAAACAACATTCTTTAAAATATGTTCTTTTGTGTTCCACAGCAAAAAAAGAGAAATGCGCAGGAAAAGAAATTCAGTCAGTTTCTTTAATGATTTTTTTATTTATTATAATTTTTTTTTCAGAGGTTGGTTTTGGGGTTATGAGGAGACCAGAGCATTGAATGTCACCTGTTTATCTGCTCAGGGTCATGCCTCTACCTTGGCTCCTGTCTTACAAAATAAATTAAACGCTATGTAAGTCACTTTGAAAATAAGTTTGAATTAAAAAGCTCTTAAATGCAAATGGGGTCTTATACATGTGTTATCATTAATCCAAAGGTCATTAATGCTAGACAGAGCTGAATCTGTCCTTCATGATCATTATGCTGGGAAGGACTACTGGGATGTAAGTCCATGAATTTTTTTAAATAATTTGGCTAAATTAGGCTTTTTGAAAGATATCTCACCTATCTAATTTTATTGTCCTACAGACGAGGCGAAGTATGGTGTTTGCCAAACACTTGCGTATCATAGGAGACGATTTTAGGGCCAAGTATTTAAACTCCACAGACAAACAGGACCAGACGCCGTATAATGATGACTGGACCCAAATGAAAGTATGTTTCACTTACATTAATTCCAGCATAAAAGCTATAGTCAAACTTGTGATTATGGGACAAGATTAAGTATTTGAGCTTCGTCAGAGCTTTTGTTCACATGTCAGGACAGTTCTTTTCTGGAATGTTTGTCATGTGCTTTACGCCCACACTCATTTCAGTGTGACAAAGCAGACACATTTTTTGCATGACCTTTTGTAAACTCTTGGACTCAGAACAGGCTTGGCAGTGCTAAAGGAGGCCCTTACCTGGGAGTCCACTTGCGTAGGAAGGACTTCATCTGGGGGCACAGAGAAGATGTGCCCACCCTCAAAAGAGCAGTGAAGAAGATCCGTAGTCTCCTGAAGAAGCACAAGCTTCAACAAGTCTTTGTTGCCACCAATGCAGACGAAGAAGGTACACTATTAAAAAGACTGAAAAAGACAAAAACAACAAGCTTTCATTCAGACACATTTATTAATTTATGATACAAAACAATCACAGAATATAGAAAAAATGGTTCATTTGTTATTGTTTACTAAACCAATCTCATTCTAAAACCTTGAGCTGATATTTATTTTCAGTTCAGCAGAATATACAGCAGCATGCATATCTAAAAAACACAGTAAAAGCACTTTAAAAGTAGCTGATATGATTTAATTATGTCTTCTCAAGCCACCCAACAGCTTTGTATTAGCCATTTTTATTCACTTTAAATCTTCTATTCATAAACACTGCTTGTTTAAAAGTGTGTGCTCAGTAAATTTATTTAAAAAAGAAAAATACTTTTATTCATCAAAGATTTAAAAAGTAACAGTGAGGATGTATAAATATGATAAAGATTTCTGTTCTTTTGAACTTTCTAGTCATCAAACATAAAAACTAAAAAAATCTTTTGATGGTTTCCACATAAATATTAAGCCGTACAACTGTTTTCAACATTTATAATAGTAAGACATGTTTTAAGCATCAGATCAGCATATTAGAATGATTTATAATGGATCACATGACACTGAAGACTGGAGTGATGATGCTGAAAATTGTGGAATATATCAAATGGCTTTTAGCTAGAATTTGTGAATGCTGCTGCTCTGTTCTCACAGTTCTTTGATTCGGATTGTTGATACGCAAGAAGAACTGTGTAAACACTGTAATCAAACCTTTTTGAAAAAGGTCAACATGATTTTTCACCCCTGCTCCAGCCTTTGAAGTACTGTGCGTGTCAAACAAATAAAATAAAGTGCTTTCACAGACTTTGCCAAAAGTATTTTTACACTCTGTAGTGTTAATTTCTTACATTAGATGACGTAAAAGATTCCAGTAAAAAGCCTTGTCTAAAATCACAGCCTTTAAAGATAAGCATCAGGAATGGTTGCATTTTAACTTGACGACAAGCAGTTGATGTTTTTGTTTTGTATATTTTTTTTTTTTGTTTGGAAATGTAAATTTATGTTCACATTTACCATTACTGTATTTTCATCTGTGGAGGTTTTCTATAAATGTATTAATTTTTTTCTAAATCAAATTTCTAGTTGTCTGTTTAGTTGTCTGCTAGATGCATTTATAATAAAATAATAAATCTGGTGTAGGTTTTGGTTATATATTTACATGACTGTATTTTGCAATCTCTCTCCAGGGGCATGAATCTGGTTTCATATGATCCAATCTGTCCAGATCAAATCTATACTTACTTAATTACTTAAGATGTTATATTCCTAAACTCTACTGTTAACATGTGTGGGCTCAGTAAATCTCTTAAAAAAACACTTTTATTTATCAAGGACACATTGCATTGTTCAAAAGTAACAGTGAGGACATGTAATGCTACAAAAAGAAATATGGTTTCCACATGAATGCTAAGCTTTAAGAAATGTTTTTATAAGCATCAAATCAGCATATTAGAATGATTTCTGAAAGATCATGTGACACTGATGCTGAAAATTCAGCTTTGCCATCATTACATTTTAAAATATATTTAAATAGAAAACAGTCATTTTAAATTGTAATAATATTTAACAATATGTTGGTTTTTTATCATATCTTCAATCAGCCTGGGTGAGCATAAGAGTCTTTTAACATTTAAAAAAATCTTACTTTTCAACAGTAGTGTTTGTGTACATATATTATATATATGTGTGTGTGCCAAAAGTATATATAAGCCAAAAGTTTGGACACACCTTCTCATTCAAAGAGATGACTATGAAAATTGTAGAGTCACACTGAAGCCATTAAAACTATGTGAAACAACTGAAAATATGTCATATTGTAGGTTCTTCAAAGTAGCCACCTTTTACTTTGATTACTGCTTTGCACACTCTTGGCATTCTCTTGATGAGCTTCAAGAGGTAGTCACCTGAAATGGTCTTCCAACAGTCTTGAAGGAGTTCCCCGAGAGATGCTTAGCACTTGTTGGCCCTTTTGCCTTCTGTCTGCGGTCCAGCTCACCCCTAAACCATCTCGATTGGATTCAGGTCCGGTGACTGTGGAGGCCAGGTCATCTGGCGCAGCACCCCATCACTCTCCTTCTTGGTCAAATAGCCCTTGAAGCCTTCAGTGTGATTCTACAATTTTTATAGTCATGAAAATAAAGAAAACTCTTTGAATGAGAAGGTGCGTCCAAACTTTTGGTCTGTACTGTATACACACACACACACACACACACTCTCTCACACACACACACACACATATATATATAATGGATGTGAGATCAAGCTGTTTCTGCTTTTAGAGTTATCTAAGCTGAAAAGGATGCTACCTGAGATGGTGCGATACGAGCCCACCTGTGAGGACCTGAAGCTCTTGAAGGATGGAGGGGTGGCCATCATAGACCAGTGGATCTGCGCTCATGGGAGGTATTGAATCCCAGCCTCTGCTCTCCTTTTTTCATCACAACAAAGTGGTTACCGAATGACATTGAGTTTTTTTTGTATGCTTTAGTTGAACAAACCTGCCTATCAACTGTGTTGAAAGATAAATAATATTTCAAATAATGACTTAACTTAAAAAGTTTATTTAGAAATTACAATTACTAATTCGATTTTTTGCTGTTTCATTGAACTGGGTGTGACTCAAAAGTTTCTTTGCATAAAAAACAGGAAATGTACAACCCCATGATGCAATGGCTTGATCATTTCAGTCAAATCAATCACTTGCTTAAATGGAAAAAACTGCTCATTGTTAAATATGACAACCTTTGATCCTACCTATCACATGCTGTTGTATGACATTTTACTGTAAATATATCTTGCAATCTTTTTGTTTGCGATGGTTTATCGCTTTTGGAAGAGTACATCACCCACTCACATTTTTATTGACTTTCTTGTCAGGTATTTCATTGGGACTTCGGTTTCAACGTTCTCTTTCAGAATACACGAGGAAAGGGAGATACTAGGTTTCGATCCTAAAACCACCTACAACCGATTCTGTGGTGACGATGAGAATGAATGTGAACAACCAACACACTGGAAAATTGTCTACTGATCACACAGATCACAACTTGATGCTGATCATACAGACATACAGAGGATTCTCTCTATTTTTTTTATGTTTTATCTAAATACAATTTTTTAAAAGAATAGTTAACCCTAAAATGAAATTTCCTGAAAATGTACTTACCCTCAAGCCATCCAAGATGTGGATGAGTTTGCTTCTTTATCAGAACAGATTAGGAGTAATTTAGATTTACTTACTTGCTCATCGATGGATCTTCAGTGAATGGGTGCCGTCAGAATGAGAGTCCAAACTGCTGATAAAAACATCAAAGAATGCGAATCCACGAATTTCCAAGCCATTAATTAACATTTTGTGAAACAAAAAGCGTTGCGTTTGTAAGGAAAAAAAAAAACAAAAAAACATTGTTAAGATGTTTTTAACTTCAAACTGCTGTTTACAGTAAAACACAATCCTCTATCCACAGTATTGCCTTCTCCAGTGAAATACAGAGTCAAAACAGTTATAAATAAATATATAATTGGATTT
Source organism: Carassius auratus (assembly GCF_003368295.1). NCBI lineage: Eukaryota > Metazoa > Chordata > Actinopteri > Cypriniformes > Cyprinidae > Carassius > Carassius auratus. The sequence continues at coordinate 6,317,798 of NC_039276.1, forward strand.
TGATGTGAGATGATAATTTGGGATGGATTTGAGGAATCATTATTATGGATTATGGAATAGTGAATAGTTATCAGAAGTGACAATTTAAAGTTTAAATGGCTTAAAAATATATGTGTTTCTTACAAACACACAGCTAATGATGTTAACTAATGGAGATGTGTGGATTACTTGTGGATTATTGTGATTTTATTTATTTATTTATTTTGGACTCCCATTCTGACAGCACCCATTCACTGCAGAGGATCTACATTTCTGCAAATCTTTTTTGATGAAGAAACAAACTCATCTTCTACTGTATGTCCTGAAGGAGACTCGTTTTTCAGCAAATTTTCATTTTGGGTGAATTTTTAGTTTCATGGAAGAGCCAATGGTTTTTGATTGTGTAACAAGTTTGTAAGGCCTTTGTAAGTTTAATTTAATTTAATTTAATTTTTAATTTTTAATTTTTAATTTTTAATTTTTAATTTAATTTATTTTTTAATTTTTAATTTTTAATTTAATTTATTTTTTAATTTTTAACTAAATTAAATTAAATTAAAAATTAAAAATTAAATTAAAAATTAAATTTAATTTAATTTAATTTAATTTAATTTAATTTAATTTAATTTAATTTAATTTAATTTAATTTAATTTAATTTAATTTAATTTAATTTAATTTAATTGTTTATTTAAAAGGGCACAGTGCAATTTCATAAAACACATGAACAAACATGGTTAAAAAAGCCAGAATTAGCCAAAAGGCTATTCTTCATTTGTAGTCCACTGGCCAAGATTTAAAAAAAAAAACATTAAAATACGAACAAGAAAATACATTTACAAGTCTATGGCAAATTGACTACAATATAAATGACACCGTAAAATAACTTAAGGTACACTGTACCTGTTACAATAATAAAACACTAAAAACACATTTTCAAAAAGGCTGTAGTACAGTATATCAAATATATAATACAGCTCAATAGGCTCGGCTTTTAATATTGGCAGACATAATTGTTAATGAGACAAATTTAAAAAAATTTTGTAAAGGCCTTGTAAGTGTTGAGCTGTCTAACCTCCTCAGGTATAAAATTCCATTCAGTAGCGCCCCTCACTGACCATGCCGAGCGACTGAGCACGCTCCTGCACAGAGGGATGACACATTCCCCTCTAGCAGAGCCTTGAGTGACACACTCAGAGCTGATTCTTGGGCTGATGAACTGGTGCCAAATCATGTGTCACTTTGTATATGAGATTCAGATTTAAAAACTTATGAATACTGTTCCAGTTTAAAAGGCTGTGTTTTTAAAAAATTGCACAGTCATGATAGTGCCTTGGTTTTTTGTCCATGATTATAATGGCTTGTTTGTATAATGTTTTCAAAGGTATTTTTGTGCTCTGACTTGCTCGAGACCAACTTGTAAAGCAGTAGTTGAGGTGGCTGAAAATTATTTAATGTTTATTCCTTTCATTAGATGAGGTAAACCATTCCAGTACAAAGTACATATTCTGAAATCACAGCCTGTTAAGATAAGCTGATAACTTGAGGACAAGCAGTTGAGGTTTTTGTTTTGTAGATTTATTTTATTGTCTGGAAATGTGAATTTATGTTCACAATTACCATTCAAATATGTACTGTATTTTAATCTGTGCAGTTTTTCTATAAATGTTTATTGTTCTAAATTAATTTCTAGTAGTCTGCTAGATACAGTATAAAAGAATAAATTTGCTGTAGGATTTGCAAAGTTTTACAATCTCTCTCCAGGGACATTAATCTGGTTTCATATGATGCCCATCTGTCAGTTCAAAGCTATACTTCTCATTTTACCTCAACCTGTGAGTGGAGACAATGCTTTGTGACTTATTTTCCTCAAAAAGAGGGCAGCATGAGATGTTTTTCAGTCTTTTGTTCTGTTGATGCTTCTGGAAAACTTTCCAAGCCAGTTTTCATAGTTCAAGTATATTTTAACAATAGCGTGTTATGTGGATCCTAATCTTGGTTGTTTATTGTTACGATCAAGTTTTAGAACTGATTAAAATGTTAGGTGATAAATTTCAGAATAATGTATGTACTGTACTGTTATTGTCCTTATTGTCATTGACCTAAAGACAAAGGAAAGGTTTATGAACTTCATAACCTGTACAACCATCATGAAAAAATAAAAAGATAAAAAACATTGAAAGTGATCTAAAGGTCATAGAAAACCAGACAGTCTGATCAAGCCAGACTGAACAAAAGAGTTTGAACTGGTTGATTGGTTCAGTGTAGAATAGAGAACCAGTCCTTTACCAAAATATATAGTATATCATAACATCTCTATTATAAATAACCTATTTAAACACTTTCTTCAGTGAATATTTCTGATTATATATTTTAACATGTGAAACAGCTTTGGCCAACAAATATTATACTATTCAACTTTTTTGTAAAAATCTAACTTACTCAGATATAGCATACATATGATACTGGAATTAAAAATTTTACTCTAATTATGAAACCCTTCCCAACCTGACATATATATTTATTTCCTCAATAACAATTTCTGTGTGAATAGCACATGGAAAATACGACAAATCTGTCTTGTGTTAAACTCTCCTCAAAAGTTCTCCTTTCAGTTTACTGTAAGTCATTGTTCACATCATCCACCAATGTTATGTTCTCTGCTTCTGTATGTAGCCTACATATCCTGTTACTATTGAAGCAACAGAGAAATGAATCCAAGTGGGAGTGACCTGTTGGAACAGTTCGAACTGAATTTAGAACTGATTCAGACCGTTTTGAAAACTTGTTGGACAGATACACTGAAAAGAACTGATGCAAATCTGATTCATTAGCTGTATTGTTAGTTCTTAAATATTTGATCATTATTATTTACTGAATTAAAATAAATAAATAAACAAAATAAACATTATATTAGCCTAGCTACTAAAAGTATACATTATTTAAAAGCTGGCAAATAGTGACACTACCACCTGCCAAAGTAATTTAGTTCAACGAGTAGATTCCCTACTGAAATGTCACGAGTGTTGAGGAATTAATCATAAGACGTAGTTTTATTTGCATAATAATTATAATTGTTAGGCGTTTATTTACAAAATATATGGTAGGCTAGCAAATGCTAGCTAGCATAATTATACAAAACATTAACTAGGCAAAGCGATACCATACACAGTAAAAGAAATGGACACAGCGACCCCATTGGAACTCAATTGAGTGAAGCCCATTTTTAGCGTTTTTTAGCACTTCCGTTTCTGACGCGCAGACTCAAACGAAGCTTGATGACGTCAGCAACCTGTCTGACAGATGTAAATCTTCTAGTAGATGTGCGTGCAAACTGCCACCGTTAATCTTGCAGAGACGGCGAGCTTAAGCGGGGAGTTCTTTGGCGTGAGTGAGCAGGAGTAAGTATTCTGATTAATTATTTTGTATAGTATTTTAAAATGTAACGCCAGTACGCCATATTAAGTTAATTGCCTGCGAGCTTCTCCTCCTGTCTGTATGGTAATTTCTCTACAGTGCGACAGAGAGTCGAGTGGTTATGACGCAATCGTTAGCCTATTTTTACAAAAACTGTTTCTACGGGGCCATAATGTAACATAGAATGTAATGGAGCCCTTTATACATTGTCGTGTATCTTTAGAAATAAATAATGGACAAATGGAGTCTTTAAACGCCTCAGATGTAAAGTTATTCACTGTCAAAGTGACGGCAAAATGAATGGGAGTCAATGGGATGCTAACGCAAGTGAAGTTCTGCTACAAGATGGCGGTACACGGCCGACTTCAACTTCCAGTCGACTTCCTTGCCGCCTGAGTGATACACACATTAAAAGGCGAAATAAGCATATATAAGTGAGTGAAGTGAAGTGACATTCAGCCAAGTATGGTGACCCATACTCAGAATTTGTGCTCTGCATTTAACCCATCCAAAATGCGCGCGCGCGCACACGCACACACGCACGGAGCAGTGGGCAGCCATTTATGCTGCAGCACCCGGGGAGCAGTTGGGGGTTCGATGCCTTGCTCAAGGGCACCTAAATCATGGTATTGAAGGTGGAGAGAGAGCTGTTCATGCACTCCCCCCACCCACAATTCCGTCCGGCCCGAGACTAGAACCCAGAATCCTTCGATTGGGAGTCCAACCCTCTAACCATTAGGCCACGACTTCCCACTTCTGTAATACATATAGAGCCCTAATAAGTTAATATAATAATAATAATAATAATAATAATAACAATAATAATAATAATAATATACAAATATTAAATGTAATTTTTAATGTTATCTATTTTTGATAATCTCGGGTTGCTATGGTCACACAGATTTGTTTATGCATTTGGCCACAGAGAAAAATATGTCCTAATGTTACTCTCAACATAAAGAAGTCGTGGCCACAACATAAGGATGTCCTCACCTGGACAAAATAATCTCGTGGCCACGACATAAAATATCACGTTACCACGAGTTAATATGATGTTCCCACCAGTTATTATGTCGTGGCCACGACAAAACTTTGTGAACCGAACTAGTCATCTTACGGGCACCGTATAGGGGCACCGTTCTTTGGGTATACATCGCCTATAATCTTGAATAGGCCTACCTATCAAATTTCTCTCGATTGCGTATTTGCCCTCCCACTTACATTAGGCGCGGAATCCTCAAACCGGTCATACGACGTGTGAGAAACACCCTCCTCGGCTGTATAGACAATGAGAATACAGAACAGAGACAAGAGTATACAGCAGACAGCGGTGCGAACACCTGACGAGACAGAGATAGAGAGAACATCTGCGCGTTATAAACTAGTATAATACATACTTTAATTTTTTATTTTTTATTAATTGTTCGTAAATTCGTGACGTATCACATGGAAAGTGTACTTTGCTAAGAATAAGCTGGCAAAATGTCTTCATTATATCAAACGCATCGGACTTGATAAAGATATATTAAATCCAATTCAGGCTTAACAAGGTAAATATATAACTTCATCTATATTATTTTTAGTAGTATACAAATTATATATGTACTGCATATTTATTACTTTTGTAGGTGATATAATAAATTGAATATCTGAGATTCAGTTAGCTATAAGTCAATAATGAAATATAGGTGTATATTACGTCAAAAAGGCAATTCAGTGAGGAATGTATTCTGAACAGTTATAGACAAGGTTTACTAAGACAAGTAGTGAGAAAAAACTTTAAATCAGCAGTCTTTTTATTATTTTTGTGTATAAATACTTTTTGTTTGTTATTTTATTACATTTATCACCATTATTATTATTCTTATTATTCTTATTATTATATTAACCTTTATATAAATAAAAAATTACATTATAATAAAAATATATAATTGTTTGTGCAATAAGACGTACCATTTCATATAATGCTTTAAGGTGGTCAAACTGTTTTATTGTATTTATTTAGTTAGCTTTTGTAGCATGTTATCTGGTTTGTACAGGTATATTAACTTGGTCAAGTATAACAAAGCTGATCTCAGGCCAGCAAGCTGAGAGTCCGGCTTATCATCCATGTAGATCAGCTGGAAGCAGCTACTGGCCATAAATGACCATCAGAAGGGTAGCAGTAACCTTGTGTCTGTGCTGTGTAAAAGCTACTGTCCTACACTTTCTCACAGGCTAAGTGACTAAAACAAACCATCACAAAAAATTATATTTGCAACAATACATGCTTACAGGTTGTTGACTTCAGTAGAGGCTGCTGTTAAAGATCAGCATTCTCATTTGACAGTGGGTGTAAGATTGTAATAAAATGTCCACTGAAAGATTGTTGTGAGAACCCAAGTGTGGTTTTATTATATCCCAAAAGGGAGCAGATAAACAATACACACAACATACATGGCTTGCTGGCTTGATTTGACTATATAAAACAAGAACATAGACATGGACACAACTTACTACATTACAGGCAACAAAGCTAGACAACTGATAATGACAAATCTAAAACCAGTATTACAAAGATGTACACAATGAAGGGGCGGTCACACTGCACTTTTAGTTCCGTTGACTTCCATTCATAGGCACATGAATGCGTCAGACCGGAAGCGTAAGTTCATGTGAAAATTTTTGCATTTCGCTGCATTCCAAATTTCCAGTTTGGTGAACTCTGACCTGCGATATGATATGAAGACGTGGGACCAGTAGGTATCTATACGTCACAGTGTGACCTCTCTGTACAGAAATTCAAAAACGGAGGAAGCACTAATTTTTGCCGTAGCACAGCGTCCTATTTTATATAACACATCTTTTAAATATTATAAAAATAAAATAAAAAAAGAAGCTGCAGTGTCCATTGAAACAGGAACTTATGGTACACTTGAATGCGGACACATTTTATAAAAAAATTTTTATTGCTTAGTGTGCATATATTTACATATAGAGAGAGACACAGATACATTTTTAACTAGTAAAATAACGCATTACTTTTAAATTTACAAGATAATATCTGAGTTACTTTTTCAAAAAAGTAACGGCAGTTACTTTGTTTTCCCTTTTATTGACTGACAAGTCTCCTGTCCACATATTGGGAGAAATTGGAAGTACAGAGGCGTTGTGTGCACTATGTGAACATGATGTAGTTCTAGACGTGAATGTGCATTAATTCATCCCAATCACAAAAAAGAAAAAAACATTTAGTAGCTATTCATCAAAATTAATGAAAACAGTGAAATGCAAACTCGGAATATGATGCAGACCTAATAATTAAATATGTTAAACAACATAAATGTATCTAATCTCATTTTATTAACAAATGTCTTTGCTGCTGACCTTTGATGATCCAGTTTAACCATACTAATAAGCAAAAATGACTTTAGATAAACTAACAATTGTGCTTCATTTTCTTTTTTTTGCTGAACAGTGTTGAACCTTCTTCTCCTGTGTTCAGCCTGAGGTTTATGCATTACACTTTATGGTGTGAAAGGGCTTTTACATTTGCTATAAATAGAACTTCCTATATTAAAAACAATCACAATTACAAAAGTAATGCAAAAGTAATATAACGCATTACGTTTAGGTAGTAACGCAATATTGTAATGCATTACTTTTAAAAGTAACTTTCCGCAACACTGGAAGTAACATCTCATTTTCGAAGGGGTCCCAGAACACATAGAGAATACATTACAAAAAAACAACACTTGAAACAAACAAAACAAGAAAAAAAAAGTATTTCAAAGGTGCCATAGAGTGGAAAACTGTATTTACATTGGCATAGTTGAACAATAACAGTTGAAAACGACATAACGTGAGCCTCAAGCACCAATGTTTCCCCCTTATGCATTCTAATAAAATAACGCAAGCCACTAAAGGGACATGGTAAGCTGCTTGCTAGAGGTAGCCTGTTACATTACTGTACATAAGATTTCACTAATAGCAGTTCCTTGATGCCCGTATTTTATATACAGTATAATTACCCATTGATGAAACTTCCAAAAAAGGTAAAAACAGACCATTTCATTCTAAGGACAAATACTTGGGTTGTAACTGGACATGTAAAACCATTTCTGGGGATTTTTTGTATGTGCCTAAGCCACATACCTTCTTTGTAGATATCAGAGAACAATTTAAACCTTTAAACAGATGAGCAGCTCACTCCCCTAATCTTCCACTTACAGTCTACAACTGGATTAAAAAAAACATACATTTTAGTGCGATGATGAAAATAGAAATGTACTTGCACCCTTCAAAATGACAGAAATAAAAAAATAAATTAGTAAATACATAAAGTGAACTAAATTGATATACATTAGTATATAAGCCTTGATTAAAAACATAAGCAAGTTGTTTTCAGATGAGAAAAAAAGGTTAGTCTTTAAAAGATGATCTAAGAGAAAGAAGGAGATTATTTCAGTCAGATGAAGCTTTGTATTGAAATTACCTGCGGCCAATTTCAATAAAGATTCTAGGGACACAGAAAAAAGGATGCTGCATATTTCACAGGAGATAGGAGGATGGAAACAGAACCAAAAATGGGTTTAAATAGGAGGGACAATTAAAATTAATGGATTTAAAAAGAAACTGGAACCAGTGATATTGCCTTCGGCAGTTTGGTTGACATCTCAAACAAACATACATACATTTTATTTACTATGACATTTTCAATTAAAATTTTTTCAGAATGATAAATACCGTTGTGGTAACTATTAATGAATCTGAATTTTACTCTTGTCTTTCATTTATATCAGCCTTCTCCTCTGATGGCATCCTTCTTACAACAGCTAAGACTTCTTCTCTGGAAAAATGGTCTGAGTGTCATCCGGCAGCCAGTGAGTAAACCAGTAAACTTGTACCTGTATCCTGAATAACTTGAATAACAACATTAAAAACCCAATGCCCAGATTCTGTGGAGCTCTGTAGGTTCAGGATTCCTGCCTACATATAACCATACAGACTCCACATAACATATTTTCATACTGAATTTTAAAATGTAAAAACAACTACTGCACACCTTTGGTTAGCTGATTTGGTTGCATTATTGCAAATTAAGTTAACACACCATGGCACTGTTTCTAAACTTATCTTTGCTTTATCATTAGATTAGCTGTACATTATCGCTTTAATATTCTCTGTGTCCTTAAATCTTTAATCAATAAGGTCTTCTATATATATATATATATATATATATATATATATATATACATATCTTATGATACAATCAGATTGTTTTACATAAATACAGTAATATTAAAAAAATTTAGCAAAATTTTAGCTATATTTGTAACCATACATATATATTGTTCCCATACTAGGATTAATAACCATGTACAATATAACCAACAGAAAAACCTGACCACAAATCTTTGTTGATTTTTTTCAGGCCTGGTCGCTGGCTCTCCTTGTCTGGCCACTTGTGATCTTTATTATCTTGGCGATCACCCGTTCACAGTTTCCTCCAAAACTCACAGACACATGTATGTACCACTGTTACACTATATTTAGACTGCAAAAGGAAGTCATCTAAGTATCTACGTTTGTTTTGATCCAAATGGCGTGACACTGACTGAAGGCATTCTGCATTGGTTAGAGATGGTGTAAACATAAAGATTGTGGCTTCAATCCTGAGAAGGTTTTAGTCAGAAGCTGTTGAGTTCACAATCCTGCTCTATTAGTGTTATGCCCATGAGCAAAATACTTATTTTCATGTTATCCCGTTGGTACTGTCATTGCACTTAGTCTGCAGTACAGTGAAATATGTTTGCAAGGAACAGTAACATTGCTGATGGTCTGATTCATGTTTTGATGGAAATTCTTATGCAGCTGAACACATCTTACTTAATTTTCCTGGATTTCTTTAAAAGTATTTAAATGTGTGCAACAAGGTGCAGAGCTTAAGCAGGCTGATTATATATATATATATATATATATATATATATATATATATATATATATATATATATATATATATATATGTGTGTGTGTGTGTGTGTGTTTGTGTGTATATATATATATATATATAGAGAGAGAGAGAGAGAGAGAGAGAGAGAGAGAGAGAGAGAGAGAGAGAGAGAGAGAGAGAACATTTGACATTATACGCCATGTCGGGCTTGGGAATGTTCTAGACTAGTGTTTGCTATAGTGCATTATGGAAGGCCAGTCACTAATCTCCCTTCTTGTTATTCTTGTTTAATGTTTTACATTATCTGTATGCCTCCAGTTTTCTTTAAATATGATATGGGATTAACTTGTAAAAAGACCCATTCTGTGATTTTTAAAGGGGGGGTGAAATGCTATTTCATGCATACTGAGTTTTTTACACTGTTAAAGAGTTGGATTCCCATGCTAAACATGGACAAAGTTTCAAAAATTAAGTTGTACGTTTGAAGGAGTATTTCTGTTCCAAAAATACTCCTTCCGGTTTGTCACAAGTTTCGGAAAGTTTTTTTCGAGTATGGCTCTGTGTGACGTTAGATGGAGCGGAATTTGATTATATGGGTCCTGAGGCACTTCTCAGGAAGCGCGCGGACAACGAGCATTTCACCCCCCCTTTAAGCAATCTTTCTTCTGGCTGTCATTTGGGAGTTTTCTGTTATTTCACATCTCTCTCTTGAGGATTGGTTTCTTAGGCCTAGTCTTTCCCATAAGTAGCTCCCTTATGCATTGCACCATTCTGTGTAGGCAGACTTGTCTAATTGTATATTCATTCATAAAATCTCAAAACTAATTTGATAATGTTAGAAAACAAATGCTAAAGCTTCACAACTAACAAGGAACGTCCTCATAGCTTAGTTTCAGATGGTTCAGAAAACATTTAAAAGTAACTTTCCAACAATGTTTGCAAAATGATAAAACTGAATGTACCTTTAATGTTTCCTATTCACATATCCAAGAAAAAAATGCTTTAAAATGTTCCAAATATCAAGTTCAGTGAACATACATAAACTTTTATAATTTAACAGGAATATTATCAAAATATTTTTTGATAATGTTGTTGGTGTGTTTTTCTTTGATATGAGAGAGATGCATATGAGTAATATCACACGAGTAGCAGTGTGATTTGGCTGTATTTCAGCACAACTGTGATTCAGCCATCAGTGTCATCTATAGGAGCATTGCGTTAGCAGCGCAAGTTTGTTGGTTCAATTCCCAGGGGACACATGTTAAGTTAAAAACGGTTAGCCTGAATGCTCTTTAAGTCGCTTTGGATAAAAGCGTCTGATAAATGCATAATATATATATATATATATATATATCAGGTGGTTTTGTTAAAAATAGGCAAAGGAAGCAGTGCCTCCTCAAAAGTAAAAAATTAATAAATAAATAAATAAACATAAACAAAACCATTATTCTAAATGTATGGTGCCTGTTAAATGCCTAGTTTGGTTTACTTAGTTTTGTCGTGACTACGAAATAATAACTCATGGGAACGTGATAATATGCCGTGGCCACGAGATATTAATTTGTGGGAACGTCATATTAACTTGTGGGAACGTCATATTATGTCGTGGTCACGAGATCATTTTGTCGAAGTAACGACATCCTTATGTCTTGGCCTCGAGATGCTATGTTGAGGGAACAACATCCATTTCTCGTGGCCACGACTTCTTATGTTGAGGGAACTTCAATTTCGATCTCTTTACTTAACATTCTAAATACTTTTGTAAGTAATAGCATACTGTAAATGCTCAACATTAACATAAAATGTCATAATGTAAATGCATACATTTTATATGAATAAATAATATAATAAGTTCGTCATAAAAAAAAATATGAATGAATCCATCTCTGATAATCCCGGGTTGCTATGGTCACACAGGTTTATTTACGCATTAAACTAGTGGCCATGAGAAAAACTTGTCGTTCCCTCAACATAAGAAGTCGTGGCCACGAGAAATGAATGTTGTTCCCTCAACATAGCATCTCGAGGCCACGACATAAGGATGTAGTCACCTCGACAAAATGATCTCGTGGCCATGACATAATATGACGTTCCCACAAGTTAATATGACATTCCCACAAATCAATATCTAGTGGTCACGACATATTATCATGTTCCCATGAGTTATTATGCCGTGGCTATGATAAAACGAAGTAAACCGAACAAGTCACCTTACAGGCACCGTAAGAATTATAACATTATAACTCACTTTTCAAAATGAACATTTAAGCAGAGTAGATATCTTCACATTCTTTCAAATGGCCCACAAGATCCACTTTCCTGGAGAGCTTAGCTCTAACTCTAATTGTGTGGTGAGTTTAGTGGGGGGTAATTGTTGGTAAGTCATGTGAAAGCAGTCAATGCCTCTATCACTATATGATAGAATATGATGGATTATGTTCAGCTGTGATTGGTTCATGTGATAATTTCCACCTCTTATGTTTGTGCGCATTCCCAAATCAGTGTGAATTAACAATATAATGGCTTTAATGGGAAGACTATTTTAAAGACCTATTATGTCCCTTTTCACAAGATGTAAAATAATTCTCTGATGTCCCCAGAGTGTGTATGTGAAGTTTTAACTCAAAATACTAGCGTTTGCAAATAAACACTCAACACACAACATGCTGTGTACTCACTCAGGGTGGTTCTATGTTAAAATGGCAGCGTCTGTCAACTTTCGTGGGTGGGGTCTGTACTGAAAACAGTTTGTTGGGAGAAACTGCTTATTGTTTATGGGGATAAAAAAAAGGAGCGGGTGGATTTTTTTCATTATAAGGGTGGTTGTGTACACACACTGCCAACACGCATTTATATCCAAAAAACATTTGAAAGTGAAATTTGCTATAGGTCCTCCTTAAAAAAGTAAGTAAACAACTCAAATACTTAGATAACCACTTTGTTGTAAATTAGTCCCCACAGACTTTTTCCGTGCAAGTATGTTCACGTAGAGGTTTTCAAGGGCCAGCGTGAAAAAAATCCAGATTATTAGGGAGCGCTAAGCAGTGTATGATTCATACATACTCAAAGCCGGAGAGAAATTTCAAAACCACCTCATAGAAGTAATAACTTATGAGGTGCCAGGAAAGCCCTAATATGGACAAAAATGGCACCCGGCTATCGCTGTAGCTAAGCTGAATAGAAAGCAGAAATGTTTTGTTGAAAATGTGAATAAACACGATTGCGACAATATATGGTTTATATGTGTTTTTTCAAGTCATCTTCTGGTAATAAATAAGTACAATTTATGGATATTTTATGAATTTCACCAGCTTGGTTGGTAAATTTCACCAGCTTGGTGAAATTTAAAGTAAATCTCTGTTTCTGTGACCAGTATTTAAAGAACTTTGATGAATGTTGATCCGAAAAATTCTAACTATTAAAAAGAATAGCTGAACATAAGTTCGCAAATAAAATCTATTGTTTAAATTTGTAAAATATAATATGTAATTGTTTTGGAATAAATGCAAAACGCTAACTTGCAAGTATGCAAGTATGTGTGTGTGTATATATATATATATATATATATATATATATATATATATATATATATATATATATATATAGGTTAGAAGAAAAGCAACTTTAAAGGAATTAGTTTGCTTAAAAGTTAATGTTTTCTATTAATATGAGGAGAATATTTTTGGTTATGATAATCCCATCTGTTATTAAACATAAACGTATTAATGATTTTATATTTGCTTATGTTATTAATACTTTCTCTGTATATTTTAGGAAGTTGCTGATCAAATCATTTGAATACTTGTTCATAGTTCTTCTATGGTTTTGGTTCATTCAAACATTGTTTGCTGGACAAACATTGCATAAAATCAATAATCCTACAGTATGAAACCTTTTAGGTGGTCACGCTTAGTCTGAAGTAATGTACCTTTTAACTCAAAGCATTGTGCTTGTTTCAATGAAAGTCCTGTACCTTAAAACCAGACAGGAAAATCAAATATTCTCCCTCTCTGGGGAAAAAAAACCAACCCAGGTTGAGAAAACATGATTGAGATCTCAATTGTTTTTCCCCAGACAGCAAATAGATTAAGAATGAGCTGAGGTATTTTCTGGTCTGATTCTCTGATTTTTCTCCTGCAGTATTAATGTGTCTCTTCTTAGAGTTTCGGAGGACAAACAGTGCCGCCAAGTCTGCTCAGTTTTGCCAAGAGACTATAGTCTGCAATCAGATATGAAAAAATTAAATTTGAACATTTGGATTTCCAAAAATGTGGGATTTTCTGAACGACTCTACTGCATTTTTAATTATGTGAGCCACTTCAGCAGATCCTTTTCAGTATTTACTGGAATGTTTCTGAAGCAGAGAACAACAATATTTGTTATCTGTCAAAATGACAGAGAGCACTATGAAATATCACACAATGTTCCAGATGTAACATTTCCGCCTTCCAATCAGGTGCATCATGCATTTAAAGCAAGGGTATACATTCTCCTTCAGATTTTTGAACCTAATGGATTTAAATACTGCTTCCAAAAAACAAAAAAAAATAATATTTTTAAATTATATATTTTTAAGTATAATTAACCCTTTGAAGTGTACAATCACAAGTGTGATTGCAACGTTCAGTGTGTCACGTTATCAACAAAATATATGTTCTGCTTTATTATGTGATAATAATAATAATAATAATAAATAATAATAATTCTGTCTCCCTTACATTTGAAATCTCCTCTGTGGGAGTTTTTAGTGAGATATCAGCTCGGTGAAATTTAAAGTAAATCTCTGTTTTATTTGACCAGTATTTAAAGATCTATTATTTTGGAATAAATGCAAAACATTAGCTTACTGAGATTCATACTTGGCTTTAATAAATATATTGTGTATATATATTTATTGGTTAGAAGAAAAGAAACTTTAAAGGAACAGTTTGCCTAAAAGTTAATTTTCTTTATGAATATGAGTAGAATGTTTTTGGTTATGATGATAATCCCACCGGTTATTAAACTTAAATGTATTAATTAAACTTAATGGAACAGTCCTAGTCAATATTTTATCATGTTAATAATACCTCATCCGTATATTTTAGAAAGCTGCTGATCAGATCATGTGAATGCTTATCACACCCTAAGTAGATTATGCCATGTTTATTTTTTATCGTTCTCCATAGTTTCTCTAGGGTTTTAGTTCATTCAAGCACTGTTTGCTAGACAAACATTACATAATATCAATAATCCTACAGTATGAAACCTTTTACGCGGTCACGCTTAGTTTGTAGTAATGTACAGTACCACTTAACTCAAAAGATTGTGTTAGTTTCTATGAAAGTCCTGTACCATACCAGACATTTTTAGCCTTCTGTGAAAGTTGCTTTTATTGATCGACCAAACCCATTGTGGTCTATGCTAGATTAAAAGGACATAAAAAAAAACAAACTCTGATTCACAAACTGCACTGTCAAACACCGAGATAAAGTGCAGTGTCTGTGCTTATATACTTTAAATGTGTTTGCTTCTGTAAACTACAGAGTACAAGACTGAATTGATGCAGGATCTATAGGACTAATATTCTGGAATACCGATACTGTAGTAGTTATTACAGTGAAAGCTTATATTTATTAATTATTTATTATTATTATTATTTTTTTTTTCTTTTTCTTTTTGTTTGATGGTTAGGGAGTGAGTGAATAATGGGACATCACTGTACATCGTTTTTGCAGATGTTTATTTATAGACCAAACCTTATAAAGGATGCTGCTTTTAGTCCATGACTATTGGATTTGTGATCATTTATATACATCTATGTATACTAATGTACCTATACAAGTTGATTAATAAACTTATCACATATGTATGCATTTAAAATGTAGACTAGTCTTTCTCTTCCTAGAAAGCAGAACAAAATATCGATGTCTCATCTTACTCACATGGGCATATATAGACATTTTTGTCCAATCAAATGTCTCTTTTTAGAACGAGAACATGAACTTATACCATCTGCCGTTGACTAGCAAAGGCAAATCATGAATTGGATATATCCTGCTTAATGTCAAGAATGGTGTTCAACAATCCATGCCATGGGGTGTAAATGATAATGTACTCACCAGATTTGGAGAAATTTAGCATTACATCACTTGCTCACCAATGGATCCACTGCAGTGAACTGGTGCCGTCAGAATGAGAGTTCAAACAGCTGATTAAAACATCACAATTTTCTCTAAGTAATCCACATGACTGTTTAAAGTCGAAATGCCTGGATGGATATGTTCTTACAAAAATAGAGCTTTTCACCTCACAGGACAATAATCGATGGACTAGAGTTGTTTGGATTACTTGTGGATGATTGTGATGTTTTTATCAGTTGTTCGGACTCTCCTTCTAACACGTGGTGTAATGCTAAATTTCCCCAAATCTATTTAGATGAAGAAACAAACTCATGTACATCTTACATTCTACATTTGCAAATTTTAACTGAACTGTTCTTTTAACCCTAACAATAATAAAAAAACAACAACTCTGTACTGTTTCTTTCAGGCTATGTGGCACCTAGAAATCTTCCGAGTGCCGGGTTCTTCCCTTTCCTGCAGACACTCATGTGTAACACCGACAGTACATGCACCAACAAATCCTACCTAACAGAAGGACAGTCCAAATCGCACTGGTACACGCGTCATCGCCAACGGAGGGATGCTGAATCTCACAGGTAATGCACTGTGAAAAATAACATATTTCCAGAAACAGATTTTTCATGTTGCACCATATTCTCAGAAAGTCTGAGGTCTTTTTATAAATTATTTCTCCATATTGGGTGTATTATGGTGATCAGATGTGTACATTAATGGTGATATTTATGAGCTAGCACCCTGCTGTATGCCATGCGATGTCTAATAATGATGTCTCAGTACAAAATGACAATGGCCACACCTGTAAGTTGATGCGTCACTGATGAGATGATAATGGACCTCATGGCAAAACACTGCACCTCTTGTGACATTGCTGTAACCTTTGGCTTAGTCACTAATCATCAAGCTAAGAATTCTCTTATTTGATCAGCTGATCAGCATTTGG
Organism: Carassius auratus; assembly: GCF_003368295.1. Taxonomy (NCBI): domain Eukaryota; kingdom Metazoa; phylum Chordata; class Actinopteri; order Cypriniformes; family Cyprinidae; genus Carassius; species Carassius auratus. The sequence continues at coordinate 6,334,192 of NC_039276.1, forward strand.
CTGTTGTATAGAGAAATGTTGACTAAACCTGTTTGTTCAAAGGTTCTTTAACTGCTGTGTGTATCATGTCTAGGTTGAGTCAACAATGGAACTTTCTGTATTCAAAACCTTTGCTGGGTCATTGTTGCTGAAGAATATTTGGTGAAGAAGCATGGATTTGTTTACATGCGGTTTTCCTTTACCACACAAAAAACACACACTGTATATGACTACTTATAAAGTGCTACTTAAAAATATTGTTGAAAATAAATTGCATGATTATTGGTAAAAACATTTTTTGTCTAAAGCACAGTGGTAGAAAACATTTAATTGTTTGAAGTTCGATAAATAAGATAATTTGCTTTATATTGATCTCTGTCATGATCTACCCATAGTTTTTTCCTTGTAAACACAAAAGGGGGAAATTTGTTAATATTTTCCCTTACATTCAGGTTAGCATTTTGTCCCCTTGCTCCAAGTAAAATTTTAATAATAGACTAACATATAAATAAACTAAAAGTTTTAAAAAAGTATTAATCACATTTTAAGAATTAAAAAAATATTTTTGGTGGAATAAAATAAAATAGATAACAGTGAAAGAGTAAATATTACATAAAATGTTGTTAATTTAGTTGGTTCATAGTTTAATGAAGTTCGAAGAAATGTAGAAAAGGCTTTAAGACACTATTTTGCTTTAACGTACATCCAAGAAGATTTCACTGAGTGTTTGAAAAATTTGATTCAGTTAAATAAGGGGGTGGCAGAAACTCCCAATGGCAACATCGCTTCTTTTCTACTTCCTTTTATTAATTAAATTTCTTTGTGCACTGTGAAGAAACTACCAGCTCATACTGTGTGGGAGGGTTTGAATTCACAGGAATTGTTTGTATAATCCTTCACCTAGTTATCATTAAATAATGCTCCATCCTTGACGTACGGTTAGGCTTGTGCAAAAATATCAGCATTTACATAATCATACATTACATGTCTATGTTTGAACTGTTATATAATGTATTTTTAGACTATATAAACATATATTTTAGTAACAAAACTTTAGCTTGTCCTTTGACAAAAGTTTCATTATAGTTATAGTTATTATACTCCTTGCATTCCCATGGCCCTCTTTATATTTCAGTTTACCAACCCTGCTTCATGGATTCCCTCCACTGGCCCATCTACAGAAGGGAGGACTGGTTCACTCAATCCTGAAAAGGGATGCATCAAATCAAGAGCTCCTAGAGCTATGGGACAGGATGCTCAGTATGTACATTTTCATCGGTCTTTTAAAACAAAGCTATTATCAGGGTTAAAGAATTGATAAATGAACCAGTTTCTGTTTTTACATGTTATTTATTATTATTATTATTATTTTAGATTCCAGCTTTCAAAACATGCCCAATGTGACTTCAGTCATGCACACTTTTAACAACACTGCACTTGTTGATCAGGTTAGTGATGAGTGTTTTCCGTATTATTGACATATCCATGTTTTTGTGTATGTGTATGTATACACCAGATTGATTTTATTTTATTTTTAGGAGATAATATACAAAAGGTGAATTATTATATATTTTTTTTCAAAATATCTTCATGTAATTTTTTTGTTTTTGTTTTTGGTAATAGTCACTAGTCATTGTTTGTTGTGTATTCTTTGTAATGGTCCATTAAAAATACATTTTTATCATTTGAATGTATATTTTAAGCGATATGGCTACTTAAAGGGATAGTTCATTCAAAACGATGTCATCATTTACTCACCCGTATGTTGTTTGCAAACCTGCAACCAAACAGTTGCTGGTAGCCATTGACTCTCACGGTATTTGTTTCCATACTATGTAAATCAGTGGCTACTAGCGACTGGTTCAATACCAACATTCTTCAAAATATCAATATTCTTCAATGTCCAGTTACTTACATAATTAATTGTTTTCTTTGTTGTAGACAATGGAGTCAGTTTGGGAATCTGTGAATGTCTTGAAAAAATCAATTTGCAGCTTCTCCATGACTGCCATCAACACATCAGCCAGTTCACAGAATCTCTTTACAAAGGGCTCAATAAACTTCTGCAGCTCCAATGACACTGTTCTGGAAGCATCCTTACTCACCCTGAACCAGGTGGGATCAGACCACCCACACCGTTCATAATCTTTCAGTCTAGTTACATTATGCCTACAAATGTCGAAGACATCAAATGAGTTATTAGACATCCCTATGATGTTCATCTGTTTACTTGTGTGGGTCGCCAGGTGCTGACAGAAATGCTGCTCAGTAACCCGACAGAAGTATTGGGATCGATTGGAGGCACTGTGGTGGTCCTAGACATGCTTCAACAGGAGACGTCAGTGTGGGACTTCCTGCTTGGCCTGCCTGATCTCTTCTTGAAGCCCAAAGATCAAGAGATATTAAATGTTGGAGCAGGGGAATTGGAAAATCTTAACAAGTGAGTGTTGAGAATTTGTTTAAATAAAAATTGCTCACATACGCTGCCTTTGAAATGTTTAGGGTCAGTTAATAATTCAAATTCAGTCTGATGAGTATGTTCACAACAGTATACCTTCCCATTATGTGTGTCTTACATGTTTATATTGTTAGTGTTTAATGACTGTCTAAAATAATCTCAGCCTCTCTTATTTGCTTTTAGTACCTTGACCTTTCTTCAGAGGACTTTTCCTCAGGCCAACATCTCTACTGATGTCACAAACCCAGTCATCACTAAAGTCATTGGCTTTCTCAACTACATGAGTGGTTGGAAAGGGAGAGGTGTGTTGAAAATGAATGGTTTGAAGTATGAATGTTTTGTGATTGGTATTTATATATATTATTGTATAGTATATATATATATATATATATATATATATATATATATATATATATATATATATATATATATATATATATATATATATATATATATTATTGGTTCATAAAAGTGAGTCACGCACATTTTTCATCTAACTGTGTAAAGTGACCTTGGGCTTTGGAAAGCCTAAATAAATATTTGTACCAGATAGCACAATTTTGATGAAATGTCACTATAGTGCCTCTGGACATGCTGAATTTGTCAGATGAGATTTTTTTTTCCCATTAGGTAAGGATAAATGTTTTATGGTTACTACCATTGCACTTGAGTAAGGTTTATAACCCCAGGTTGCTGGCTGCCAGGTTGCTTACTATCTTAGTAGAGATGTTGATTATTATGGGATTTAGAGTCTATTGTCAAAACCAGTCCAGACCATGTGCACCACACCCTGTCTTATAAAAGGTGAGGATCCTACTTGGCAAGGTGAAAAATTATGATCACATGTCATTTGCAGCCTGTTCTTAGACAAAAGTGTATTTTATTATTTGAGTACCTAAAAACCGTAGGGCATAATTTTTTTCATTGTTAAAGTTCTTGTTTGATCCCTGTTTAATATGTACCGATATGCATATGCAAGCCATTCATAGATTGCTTTCATCTAGTCGTATGAGTTTAAGGCAGGGCTATCTGTTTTTTTGACAATTAGGAAGAAGGGGGAGTGTTCATGTAACCAGTTTGAAAACAGTAATTTTTAAAAAATCTATTTGTGATGATACTGACACAGAAATTATACACTTCAGATTTAACTAACACTGTGGTGTTTTGACCAGCATATTCCCCAAAATGTGCATAGATATTAAACTTTCAAGTGCTTTAGAATGCCATCTGCCAGCCAACATAGTCACAGAAGAGCTCTCGTATTGGTCAAAAGTGCATTCATACTTTTCTCTTGTTTTAAATAGATGTGTATTTCAAATTGAGTGATGTCATGACCCCAAGCAGCATTGTTCTGTACAGCTCAGAAGTGAAGGACCTTATCAACCAAATAAAGATTCCTCTCGATCAGGTAGGCCTCTCATTGCTGCTCAGTGCAGGTTCCTTGTTCAGAATATGAGTATTCATTAAACTATGTGTACAAAGCCAAAAGCTCCATAGACTTTGAGGAAAAAAACACTTTTTCAACTTTTAAATGATGTGTAATTTGTCCACAAACTAGATCAAATTGTGCATATGCATGCATCAAAAGAGACATATTATTATTCCTATTATAATTATTTGAATCACCATGGAAATCACCAGTGCCACATTCACCACATCTTAAGTTATGTGTTGTTTAATATTATTCTGTGGTTGAAATCACATCGATTGAATGAACTAACGAATTTAGAAATACAATATGATTAGAAATTATCAAAAGTTGTATTTAGTAATTCTTTATTAATTTTGTATTAAAGCTGATTTCAGTAGAATTTTGTATTAGCGTGTTGCTAATTTAATGACATGATACTCTAACATGAAACTCTTGATTGATATGCTTAGTTAATGAAGGACTTCAATTGCATAAATTGACAAAGTGACAGCTTAACTAGCAATGGCGAACAATAAAAATACTTTTCACCAAAGATATTTAGGAAAATTTTTCACATGGGGATTGCCTGCCATATAATGCCCTAATGTTGCTTACACAGGCTAGGTTTTCAGAGAATTAGCTCATTTGTTTTACGGTATATTGTTAGAAGATTAGGAGTTTATATAAACAAACACAAATCATTCACACACAATCATTCAAACTCACGCATATTTTGACCTTCTCAGATTCAAGTGCTGTTCAGCGAGGCAAACTTTCGTACCTTTTTATGCAACCAAAACATCAACGCCTCCTATTGTTGGAGTTGGGAAGCGAGCCAGATATTTGAAGGGGTAAATACGTGGAAAGTTGCTGAACAGGTAAATTTTTCATACAGTATATTGGTATGTACAAATATCTGCTTCTCTATGTTCAGAAGTAAGCCATATTAAATAACACTTCCAAACTTTACTAACCTATTTTGTGGTTGAGAGGGTGAGAAACTCTCATTTACGCTTCCTCCTATTTACTTGCTGCACATTGCCTAGGAAACAGCTCAGTCTAAACACAAGACAGCATGCTAGCTGCACTCACACTGATTGAAAAAAAAAGCATGTATAATCAGCAGCCCTCAGGGAACGCCAATTAGATATTCCCCTGACACAGAGGAAACTCCACAACAATATCCAATCACCATGATTTTGCATTTAGAAGCCATGCATCATGTGAAAAATACAATGCACAGTAATTGGTAGGACTGTCACAGTGACCACTACATACAAATATTACATGCTATATTTGGAACAAACCCACATGCATACGTCGTTTACTCCTCATTACATTTAAATAATGAATGCTGTTTTAATATTGTAAATTCCCATACCAGTAACATCTTCATGTTTCATCCTTACAGGTACTGTTGGCTTGGAGTCAGACCTCTGCATCAGCTGACCTGGCCTTCACTAAAGAGGTGTTCGGCAGCTTCCTGGGCCTAGTGTCTCCATCGAGCCTGGATGCTGTTCTCAAACATAGCAGGTCCCAGCGCAGCAGTGATGCTCAGCCACAGAGCCTGGCGGAACAATTGTATGTCAACCCAGGCTACTTTGCATCTGTTTAGATGGAATTTTATGCAGTAAATCAGATCAGCCAAATCTGGTTTGATTATTCCATGTGAAAGGTGGCTCTGTGCCATAGATACCATAGAGTTTACTTCCAGGATGTAGGTTGTTTTTAACTTTGGTAGGAGGATTTTTAAATTAATCAAACCAATGTTTAACAAGTAAATTTGTTTGGTCCACTACCTTTTGTATGAAAATGGATTAATATATAAATATAAACCAGGCTGGTCCATGTGACATCTGCATGAACAAAAGAACCTGTTATTAAAGTTGTTAAACCTGAAATCCCTCTTTATCATTTTCTCCTGTCAGGATCTTTGGATTAAGCAATTCAGCATTTGATTTTCTACAAGGCATGCCTGGCTGGGAATACATTCAGACTTTTATGATGGCTGGCCATTCATCAATGCAGGTGGCAAGAGTTGCAATTGAAGTCCAGCTACGTATGTATCATCAGCATGTGCAGAGAATTACACTATGCAAGCAGTTTCCAATGCTTGACACACTGATTACCTGAATCATCATTATCTGTTTCACAGCATTCATTGATGTGGTCCTGAAGGATGCCAAGTATGTCCAGGAGGCATTCCTTTCTCTAATGCAGAATGAGACCTTTGCTAATGCCTGGGCTGACCATGCCATGGACTCTACTGTGCAAACCGTGGCCAAGGTGGGAAAAAAAAAAGTGTGCTTGTGTAGTTTTCACTGAAAGTCTTCATCTGTCACACTGGATGTCCTCTAATGTTTCATACAGGTTCTAGAGGGTCACACTAGCTGCAAAGACCTTTTTGCTCCCTGGGCTTGGATGTCAACCTACAGCTCTATAAACTTTCAGTTGTGGGGCACTCTAGTTTGCGCTGGGAATGACACACGTCTTGAGGAAATGCTGTTAACATCACTTTTGCCAGTAAACGAGAAAGTAAGGGGGTGTATTTAGAAGAGATGGCAAAAAAGTGTCTAACTTTGACAAAAGAAAAAAGAAGTTAATGATTATATTACTACTGTACCTAAACTAAATGTGTTTTCACAGGTTCAACAGTTGGTTGGTGTAGTGAATGGAACTGTAATGTACAATGTCACACCCTCAATACTAATGGCAGAGTGGCACAGTCTATACACAATCTCCCTTCAGTATGTCACTGCCCTCCAGAAATTGCAAACTGAGCTTAATGAGGACTATTTTGCAGCTTGGATCCCAGGGAACATTTCAATTGGATTATCCCAGGTTCTGTTGACCAGGTTAGAAACCTACTATTTGTCAATAACTACTATGTGACAAGGATGTTTCTTGCTGAGAATTATAACAGTCCCTGTAGAAACAGAGATTTACCTAGCTAAGAACCTTTATCACCTTTTAAACTAATTTTGTATGTTTATTTGTATTTTAATTTCTTGTGAAAAAAGCGTTACTGGCATATTTGAGAACATGGGTTCTCCACTAGAGAACAGCTCTCTGTGGCCCTCCATAGAACCATATTTCCATATGGCTTATTGGATTTTGACCTACCAACCTAATGCCACTGCATCACCAAACTGTGAGTATAAATTTTTTGTTTTAAATCTTTCATAAATCAGAAGGCTTTGTTCTTAATATCTGATTATTGTTGGTAATTTTATAACAATGAGAAATCATTTTCCATGGTTTTTAAATCTAGAATGTTTTTACATATTTATTAGGGCTGTCAAAATGGCTGAAAAATTTAATTCGAATTTGCAATTAAATATTAAAATTCAAATTATATAAAAATTTAAAATGCATAATTTCATTTAGGGTGAAGAAAAGCTTTTGGCTTCTCTTCTGAGGCCACAACAGGGCGCATTGGGCAAAATATTACTAATCCACGTTTATTGAAAGCATAAGAAAATATTACACTTTTCTTAATATTACAGAGTGCAATGGTGATAGAAGATGCCCCTCTCTAGAAAATGTGTGAAATATGTGATAAGGAATATTATAAATTGAACATAGATTAATAAATGCTGAAAAATCAAAAATTGTTGAAAAAAATCATATAATTGTTCATGATACCTAATGCATTACCTGATGTAAAAAATGTCTTATTTTAAAGTTTTGCAAATTTTATTGATATGACATTTGTATTGACAATGTACAGCAAAGTGTTATCATATCCAGTTCAATTCATCAGTTAACATCATAGTGGAATAATTTTTCCCCCACTTTTTTTTTTACGTTATTGAATGATCAGTATTTTATTTCAACCGTACTATAAATAATATGCAGTAAATTGTGCACGTTTTTGCAGGCACTCTTACCCCCACTGCCTTCACCTGTCAGACAGGCTTTACCTGGGAAACAGCTGTTCCTTTGATTCATTCTATGATCTCTAAAGTGTCAAGAGAACCTGCCAGCCTGTTAAGGTAGTGATTTTTTACTGCAAAACATTTATTGATACCAAAGTTATTCTATTTTCAACTTCTGTACTACTCTGTGCATATTTTATTTTCAAAATGTATCAAATTACATAAAAGTCAAATTGGTGATACAATATAGATTATTTTATTATAGATAATGACTTTACATTCATTTGATTTTAGACCTCTCCAGGGGACAGTGGCTCTCCTCCAAAACAGTTACTTTGCACTTTTGCAGCAAGTCATTGCCAATGGCCTTCCTGGTCAGCTACTTGGTAGTGAAATTTCACTAAAAGACTTGTTGCTGGACCTCATTAATACAGTCGATAAAGAAATTCAGCTCCTCTCAAACATTGATTTCACACAACAGTTTGACACTCAGCTCTTAAACGACATTATGGCAGCTCTTGGACTGGGACAGATAGAGAACCTGTTGTCAGGAGGTTCCCAGACCACCAGCATGCACCCAGTCATTATGGGCATCCTTCAGGTCTTGAACAATGGGTCCATCCAGATTCTAAACAAAGAGGAGGGTTTTGCAGTTCTTCGAGCAATTTTGAGCCAACTTGGAGCCATCTTACCTCCAGAGCAGCAGTATCAGTTAGAAGCAGGGCTAAATAAGACTCATGATCTCATTCGAGATCTAGAGATCTGTTCAGCTCTTGGCCAGGACTGTGTAGCTGATATCCAGAATGTCTTTGATAATCTTGGTGCAATGCTTACATTTGGAAATAATATCACCATGCCAACAACACATCTTTGGGGTAACATGACTCTCCCTGTTGCGCTTGATGTTCTCGCTCTGCTCCTGCCTTGGACCATGTCCCTGCCAGCAGAAGCCTCAATGGAAATTTCCAGGAAGATTCAATATCTTCTTGAGCATGCTTATGCATCTCCTATTTTCAACATCAGTCAAAGTCTACAAGCCTCCAATCTCACCATTTCTGAATTAGAACAAGTCAATTCTGTCTTTCATTCTAATTGGTCAGTATCCATTCTGGAAACTCTGAATATGGCCATTCAAATCCCACAGTGTGTGAACACTCAAACCACACAGTCTCCCCAGAAGCCTCCTGTTACTGGACAGGCCGAATGTGTCCTTCAGCTCATCCAGACTGCTTCTGGTTTACTTGGAGTAATACCTGTGGCAAATAATGCTCAAATGACTCTTAAAAACTGGCTTAATATCACTGCGGTAGAATATCAGAAACTAAATAACATGTCCACCTCTGGATCTGGCCCACTTGCATTGACAGAAGAGGTGCTGATAACAACACTGTCAGCCATCAGACAAAATCTGCAGGGTCTTGATGTGGAGAACATCACTGATATTACAAATGAGCTCAACATCCTGGAAGACCTCTTGAAAAATGTGTTCAGAGAACAATACACATACCACACCATTAATTCGACATTGATGGAGCAGGGGCAGTATGCACAGAAGGTGTATGGAGAAATCACACTGTGGTATTTAAACAAGCTTGGAAATTACACCAGTGGCAGTATGTTTGCAGAGATTCTCCATCAACTGAAACAGATGACTGAAATGCAGGTGGCACTTATCAATGCAAAAGCAGATATGGTGACGCTAACAATGAATAAGATCCAGAACTTGAACCATGTGAGGCTTCCTCTGGAAGGTGAAGATCTTGTACAGGTTGGCAGTACAATCATGACCTTGCTGCAGGGTGAGATGGCATTGATTAAAGGAAATCTTGAGATCCAGCAGACATACTACAATTCTCTAGGCTCCCAAATGAACATTAGTATTCCTGCTGAAATTGAAGGTCAGATCATGACCTACCTCAGCTTGACAAGGGAGTGGATCACAAACCCACAAGTGATGACGGCACTTGCTAGAATTTTCCAGTGGGAAATTAGCTCTCTATCTGATATCACAACAGCAGGAAAGGATCTTGAGCTGCTCCTCCAAGCCATGGCTCCTCTACTCTCCCCTGAGGACAGAGCTTTCATTGCTGTTGCTGAACAGGTTTCTCAGGCAGTAAACTACACTCTACAGTTGGCTAGCACTGATGGTGGTCTCCAAAGTGAAAACTTTACAGAAGCTGTCATTAGCACAGTCAGAGTGGTTCTGGAGAGTATTTCTAATGAAACCGGAGCTCTACCTCAGGATGTGGTTAACAATATTCTTGGTGCTTTTAAAAGTTCCCTTCAGCTGATCCTAAACTCCAATATGAGCTATGCCCAAGCTATCACCCTCACACAGGAGACTATTCAGATGGTAGATGCAGTGATTCATACTCTTTTACCAGCCGAGGCAGTTGTGGTGCTGGTTCCCATTAAAAACAGCATTTTATCCTATCTGAATAACATCTCCCAGCCTGCTGGATTTGATCAGTGGAATGAACTGTAAGTATAGATACTATGTGTTTGTTGAATATTGTTCTTTCTCTCTGTTTCATTCTCACTTTTTAATTATATGTTTTATATATATACTGGATGTATTTTGCAGGAGAGATGACAGCTGTACTTGTGCTCTTTTTGTTTTTCAGCATTATGAATGTGTTAACAGAGCTTCAGAATTCCCTTCCATCTAACAACACGGCTCAGCCCATCATATCAATGATAATCAAGGTCACAGAAAACATTCTGAGCTCAAATGAAGGCAACTTGACGAAGGACTGGATCATTAACCAACATCTGACAATTGCACTTGACAAAATCTTCCAGGGGAATGTTAGCTCTGTAGATCTTGCAGGAGCTGGGGTGAATCTTGAACAACTTTTGCAAGCCATGGCTCCTCTACTCTCACCTGAGGACAGAGCCTTCCTGGATGTCGCTGAGCAGGTGTCTCAGGCACTAACCTATGCCTTACAAGTGGCTAGCACTGATGGTGGTCTCCAAAGTGAAAACTTTACAGAAGCTGTCATTAGCACAGTCAGAGTGGTTCTGGAGAGTATTTCTAATAAAACCAGAGCTCTACCTCAGGATGTGGTTAACAATATTCTTGGTGCTTTCAGCGGTTCCCTTCAGCTGATCCTAAACTCCAATATGAGCTATGCCCAAGCTAGCACCCTCACACAGGGGACTATCCAGATGGTAGATGCAGTGATTCATACTCTTTTAACAGCAGATGTAGCTGAGGTGCTGGTTCCCATTAAAAACAGCATTTTATCCTATCTGAATAACATCTCCCAGCCTGCTGGATTTGATCAATGGAATGAACTGTAAGTATAAATACTTTGTATTTGTTGAGTATTGTTCTTTCTCTCTGTTTCATTCTCACTTTACAAACAGTATATACTGTATGTATTTTGTAGGAGAGATGACAGCTGTACTTGTGCTCTTTTTTGTTTTTCAGCATTATGAATGTGTTAACAGAGCTTCAGAATTCGCTGCCATCAAACAACACGGCTCAGCCCATCATATCAATGATAATCAAGGTCACAGAAAACCTTCTGAGCTCAAATGAAGGCAACTTGACCAGGAACTGGATCACTAACCAACATCTGACAATTGCACTTGACAAAATCTTCCAGGGGAATGTTAGCTCTGTTGATCTTGCAGGAGCTGGGGTGAATCTTGACCAACTTTTGCAAGCCATGGCTCCTCTACTCTCCCCTGAGGACAGAGCCTTCCTGGATGTTGCTGAGCAGGTGTCTCAGGCACTAACTTATGCATCACATGTGGCTAGTACTGATGGTGGTCTCCAAAGTGAAAACTTTACAGAAGCTGTCATTAGCACAGTCAGAGTGGTTCTGGAGAGTATTTCTAATGAAACCGGAGCTCTACCTCAGGATGTGGTTAACAATATTCTTGGTGCTTTCAATGGTTCCCTTCAGCTGATCCTAAACTCCAATATGAGCTATGCCCAAGCTATCACCCTCACACAGGAGACTGTCCAGATGGTAGATTCAATGATTCATTTTCTTTTACCAGCGGAGGTAGCTGAGGTGCTGTTTCCCATTAAATACAATATGTTATCCTATCTGAATAACATCTCCCAGCCTGCTGGATTTGATCAATGGAATGAACTGTGAGTGTAAAGAATATGTATTTGTTGAGAATCGTCCTTTCTCTCTGTTTCACTCTCACTTTCTAATTATATTTTAATATATATTCTTTATGTAACTTGTAGGAGAGATAACAATTGTACTTGTGTTCTTTTTGTTTTTCAGCATTATGAATGTGTTAACGGAGCTTCAGAATTCTCTTCCATCTAACAACACGGCTCAGCCCATCATATCAACGATAATCAAGGTCACAGAAAACCTTCTGAGCTCAAATGAAGGCAACTTGACAAAGGACTGGATCATTAACCAACATCTGACAATTGCACTTGACAAAATCTTCCAGGGGAATGTTAGCTCTGTAGATCTTGCAGGAGCTGGGGTGAATCTTGAACAACTTTTGCAAGCCATGGCTCCTCTACTCTCACCTGAGGACAGAGCCTTCCTGGATGTTGCTGAGCAGGTGTCTCAGGCACTAACCTATGCCTTACAAGTGGCTAGCACTGATGGTGGTCTTCAAAGTGAAAACTTTTCAGAAGCTTTAATTAACACATTCAGAGTGGTTCTGGAGAGTATTTCTAATGAAACCGGAGCTCTACCTCAGGATGTGGTTAACAATATTCTTGACGCTTTCAATGGTTCCCTTCAGCTGATCTTACACCCCAAAATTAGCTATGCACAAGCTAGGACCCTCACACAGGGAACTATCCAGATGGTAGATGCAGTGATTCATACTCTTTTACCAGCGGAGGTAGCTGAGGTGCTGGTTCCCATTAAAAACAGCATTTTATCCTATCTCAATAACATCTCCCAGCCTGCTGGATTTGATCAATGGAATGAACTGTGAGTGTAGATACTATGTGTTTATTGATTATTGTTCTTACTCTCTGCTTTACTCTCACTTTCTAATGAAATTTATATAAACTTACTGTATGTATTTTGTTGGAGAGATGGCAATTGTACTTGTACTCTTTTTGTTTTTCAGCATTATGAATGTGTTAACAGAGCTTCAGAATTCTCTGCCATCAAACAACACAGCTCAGCCCATCATATCAACGATACTCAAGGTCACAGAAAACCTTCTGAGCTCAAATGAAAGCAACTTGACGAAGGACTGGATCATTAACCAACATCTGACAATTGCACTTGACAAAATCTTCCAGGGGAATGTTAGCTCTGTAGATCTTGCAGGAGCTGGGGTGAATCTTGACCAACTTTTGCAAGCCATGGCTCCTCTACTCTCCCCTGAGGACAGAGCCTTCCTGGATGTTGCTGAGCAGGTGTCTCAGGCACTAACCTATGCCTTACAAGTGGCTAGCACTGATGGTGGTCTCCAAAGTGAAAATTTTACAGAAGCTGTCATTAGCACAGTCAGAGTGGTTCTGGAGAGTATTTCTAATGAAACTGGAGCTCTACCTCGGGATGTGATTAACAATATTCTTGGTGCTTTCAACAGTTCCCTTCAGCTTATCCTAAACTCCAATATAAGCTATGCCCAAGCTAGCACCCTCACACAGGAGACTGTCCAGATGGTAGAGACAGTGATTCATACTCTTTTACCAGCGGAGGCAGTTGTGGTGCTGGTTCCCATTAAAAACAGCATTTTATCCTATCTGAATAACATCTCCCAGCCTGCTGGATTTGATCAGTGGAATGAACTGTAAGTATAGATACTATGTGTTTGTTGAATATTGTTCTTTCTCTCTGTTTCATTCTCACTTTCTAATTACATGTTTATATATATACTGGATGTATTTTGTAGGAGAGATGACAGCTGTACTTGTGCTCTTTTTGTTTTTTAGTATTATGAATGTGTTAACAGAGCTTCAGAATTCTCTGCCATCTAACAACACGGCTCAGCCCATCATATCAACGATAATCAAGGTCACAGAAAACTTTCTGAGCTCAAATGAAGGCAACTTGACCAGGAACTGGATCATTAACCAACATCTGACAATTGCACTTGACAAAATCTTCCAGGGGAATGTTAGCTCTGTAGATCTTGCAGGAGCTGGGGTGAATCTTGAACAACTTTTGCAAGCCATGGCTCCTCTACTCTCCCCTGAGGACAGAGCCTTCCTGGATGTTGCTGAGCAGGTGTCTCAGGCACTAACTTATGCATCACATGTGGCTAGCACTGATGGTGGTCTCCAAAGTGAAAACTTTACAGAAGCTGTCATTAGCACAGTCAGAGTGGTTCTGGAGAGTATTTCTAATGAAACCGGAGCTCTACCTCAGGATGTGATTAACAATATTCTTGGTGCTTTCAACAGTTCCCTTCAGCTGATCCTAAACTCCAATATGAGCTATGCCCAAGCTAGCACTCTCACACAGGGGACTATCCAGATGGTAGATGCAGTGATTCATACTCTTTTACCAGCCGAGGCAGTTGTGGTGCTGGTTCCCATTAAAAACAGCATTTTATCCTATCTGAATAACATCTCCCAGCCTGCTGGATTTGATCAATGGAATGAACTGTGAGTGTAAAGAATATGTATTTGTTGAGTATTTTTCTTTCTCTCTATTTCACTCTCACTTTCTAATTATATTGTAATATATATTCTGTATGTAACTTGTAGGAGAGATGACAATTGTACTTGTGCTCTTTTTGTTTTTCAGCATTATGAATGTGTTAACAGAGCTTCAGAATTCTCTGCCATCTAACAACACGGCTCAGCCCATCATATCAATGATAATCAAGGTCACAGAAAACCTTTTGAGCTCAAATGAAGGCAACTTGACAAAGGACTGGATCATTAACCAACATCTGACAATTGCACTTGACAAAATCTTCCAGGGGAATGTTAGCTCTGTAGATCTTGCAGGAGCTGGGGTGAATCTTGAACAACTTTTGCAAGCCATGGCTCCTCTACTCTCACCTGAGGACAGAGCCTTCCTGGATGTCGCTGAGCAGGTGTCTCAGGCACTAACCTATGCCTTACAAGTGGCTAGCACTGATGGTGGTCTTCAAAGTGAAAACTTTACAGAAGCTTTAATTAACACATTCAGAGTGGTTCTGGAGAGTATTTCTAATGAAACCGGAGCTCTACCTCAGGATGTGGTTAACAATATTCTTGACGCTTTCAATGGTTCCCTTCAGCTGATCTTACACCCCAAAATTAGCTATGCACAAGCTAGGACCCTCACACAGGGGACTATCCAGATGGTAGATGCAGTGATTCATACTCTTTTACCAGCGGAGGTAGCTGAGGTGCTGGTTCCCATTAAAAACAGCATTTTATCCTATCTCAATAACATCTCCCAGCCTGCTGGATTTGATCAGTGGAATGAACTGTGAGTGTAGATACTATGTGTTTGTTGATTATTGTTCTTACTCTCTGCTTTACTCTCACTTTCTAATGAAATTTATATAAACTGACTGTATGTATTTTGTTGGAGAGATGGCAATTGTACTTGTACTCTTTTTGTTTTTCAGCATTATGAATGTGTTAACGGAGCTTCAGAATTCTCTTCCATCTAACAACACGGCTCAGCCCATCATATCAATGATAATCAAGGCCACAGAAAACCTTCTGAGCTCAAATGAGGGAAACTTGACCAGGAACTGGATCATTAACCAACATCTGACAATTGCACTTGACAAAATCTTCCAGGGGAATGTTAGCTCTGTAGATCTTGCAGGAGCTGGGGTGAATCTTGACCAACTTTTGCAAGCCATGGCTCCTCTACTCTCACCTGAGGACAGAGCCTTCCTGGATGTTGCTGAGCAGGTGTCTCAGGCACTAACTTATGCATCACATGTGGCTAGCACTGATGGTGGTCTCCAAAGTGAAAACTTTACAGAAGCTGTCATTAGCACATTCAGAGTGGTTCTGGAGAGTATTTCTAATGAAACTGGAGCTCTACCTCGGGATGTGATTAACAATATTCTTGGTGCTTTTAATGGTTCACTTCAGCTGATACTTAACCCCAATATATATTACATGCAAGCTAACCACCTCACACAGGAGACTGTCCAGATGCTAGGGGGAGCTATTCATGGCCTTTTGCCAGCAGAGGTGGCTGAGGTGTTGGTTCCCATGAAAAACAGCATTTTAGCATATTTGCAGACCATCTCCCAATCTTCTGGACCTAACAAATTGAATGAAGTGTAAGTAAAGACTTTGTATTGTTTCCAAAGTATTCTGTCTATGTTTTTCTTTCACTCCTGCTATCTATGGTGTGTGTGTGTGTGTGTGTATGTATGTATATATATTTTTGACTTTTGAATTTTAGTGTATATGCATTACATGTATTTGTGTATGCACAGGTCATAATAGTTGGTGTTTCTTTTTCATTTTCAGCATTGTGAATATGATGAGAAAGCTTCAGAATTCACTGCCATCAAACAACACAGCTCAGCCCATCATATCTGTGATTCTTAAGGTCACTGAATATCTTCTAAACTCAAATGAAGGCAAGTTTACTGTATGGTGTTTGTTGGGGTTCATTGAAAAAACAGTGTGTTAGTTGGCCATATATTAATAAAACTTATTTATTTTTTATTCAGTCAAGTTGTCATAGATATATATACTCTATATTTTTCGCAGAATATACAAACATGTGGCACAACCTAGGAAACTTCAGTCTTGGCAGCCTAAATGAAATAACAGAACAGGTAAATTGCTTTTATTTCTTAAAGGCCTGTTATTGACAGGCCCTGCATAACCAACAACTCTTTTGACAGTAAAATGTCACCATATTATGATATATGTTGATTTATTGCACAAATAAAAAAATTATAACACACACACAAACATAAATGTGTTATTGTTAACTTCTTTTGTGATGTCACAGCTTGCAGTCTTTCTGGGCTCTATGTCACCATTCATGAATGAGTCCGCCCAGACTGTTACAGAATCTGTAGGCGTTCTGGTCCAGATCCTTTCAGGGAGTCCTGACCAGCTGACCTTTGACAAGTAAGGCTGCCACCCTACTATTGGATTATTTTGTTGAAAGCTTCTCTTATATAGCCAAGAGAGTCAGAGAGATGGCCATAAATCTCAGATTCTCTGATAACTTTGACCATGTTTGAATGTTTGAAAGGAATTCTGATACAGTAGTTGTTGGACTTGGAAATCACTAAGAGTTTTTCTCACGATGAAAATCTGACAAGATTTTGTTCTTTTCAGATTTGATCCAATATATATAGGTTAATGCAAAGAAGCTGATTGTTATTTAGGAGAATTCTATAGCTAAACATTTGGGAGTTTTCCACACTTAAATCACTTTTAAATTCTGAAAGTAATTTAAAGCATTCGATTAGTCTTTCACCTCACGATTTCTGCACATACAATTAGTAGGTGTGACAGTCCTTACCAAAATTAATGAGCATACCATCAAACCAATCAAACCAATGAGCATACATATTAAAAATAGATTTATTCCTTGTTGACTCTTAGTTTTGAATGTCAGTCTTACTGTTTGTTAAACAACAGGTTGGAGGACATGTTGGCTGCTTTGTTTTCAACCTTCAAAGGTACTCCTATGTGGGATTCATTGCCGTCTGTCATTTCCACAATTCACCAAGCCATTGTCAACAGTTCTCACAACATGCAGACACAAACAGGTGAGAAAAGCAAAGCCTTACTGTTGAATACACCTCAAAAGAATAGCAAAGTAGGTGTTCATGCTTACAGACAATTTCCTTCATATCTGAACTGTATGCGTCTAATGCAAGCGTTTTCTTCTCCTCAGAGCTCCTCTATGTCCTCCAGGAGCCAATGTCCAACCTCTTGTCTGCCATTTTTCATGTTATGAACACAAGCAATTTCACTTCTCAGTCCTTTGTTGGTGGATTGCCACAGGCCCTTGTGTCAACTGCAGAAGCTGCTCTGCAGGTTAGAACAACATTTCTATCTATTGATGTGGTGGACTTATCCAGACGAATGTTGCCAACTCTCAAAAGATAAATAAGCAACCGCAGCTTCAGAAACAAGCCCCCAAAAAATAAGCCCAATATTATTGTATTATTTATTATTATCAATATTATTTATTAGTGATTGTTTATTATCAATAAATGAGCCCTGCAACATAGTAAACAACTCAAACCACTCTGAGATTGAAGAGCAAAAACAGAAGTTATTTAACAAAAATCATCAAACTGTAACAAAGCGGGAAGGCACGCACTGTCCACTGATCACTTGTGAGCAGAATAGTTTTGGAGACAGAGAAGGAGAGTAAGAAAAGAGCACTAGGTGGAAGCTTTAATATAGTCACACATTTATTATGAAATAAACTCAAAGCGTACCTGTATGTATCTACTGTTAGTATTAATGCTTGTTTATCGTTTTAATGATTAATGCATTATGAAAAATATTTATTAATGGTCCTTTTGTTTCCATGTTTCCTCTCCATTTCTGTACATCTGTGTTGGTGGCGTTGTTAGTCTATTTATTTGGTTGAGAAAATCAGTTTTTCTTAGTAAAGACAAGATATCATAGTAACATACTATGTTTTTGATCAGGCATTGAAGAGACTGGATCTTGCATAGCCCTGGTGTTAGTTGTTAATTCTCTTTTTGTTTGTTTCTAAACAGACACAGGCATCAACTAAATGTATCTGGCAAATGTTCTGACTTTTTTTTTTCTGAAACAATTTCAAAATCCTGCCAAGAAGTGTATTAATTACAGATAAACAGCTAGCCTACATTAGCTAGCATGCATTGGGTGCTGCTTTTCATCCCTAGAGAGAATTTGGTTTCCTTTTACAACAGATGCTCAAATCCTGGCAGGAGTTATATATCGCTACGTGTTCAGTGAATGCTTTGTCTATGATAATATCAATTATCGCATCACTTGAATTCACAAGGCATCAAACTAGGTCACGAATGGGTGCCCCACCCTGACAAACTTAGGATATCTATTTGTGTTTTTTCTTGTGTCTCTATGAATGGGACAACATCTAATCTCTAGTCTTAAATAGTAAAAAAAAGTAGCAGTAGTGTGTTGGACTTCTGTGATAATTATTATTTTTTCTGGTTCTCACCCCTCAGGCTGGTTTGGGGGGTCAGAGTCTGAACTGCAGCTACATGCAGCAAATATGGCAAGATGTCAGAGCTGGTGCTGGAAGTGAAGACACTGTTGCTTTGTGGTGTAACATCAGCCTGCTGCCAGTCATAGCAGCCTTTGATAAACCAGCTCCAGACTTTAATATGACGGTGAGAGGATAAGTTCCAGTTTTACAATAGCAGCCGTTTTTAATGGCTCTCAAATGCAACTATCGTATCTCACCACGAGGTGGTAGTGTACACTAAAGACTGATTTAGACTGTACCCTCTGTGTTTCTAAACAGGAAATGGCAATGAACCCTCTATGGATAAACGCCACTGCAGGAATGATGGCAGAGTCACTGGAGACTTTCTATGAAGTGATCGTGAACAGTACCTTTGCTAGCAATCACCTTACAGAAGTCCTGTTGCATTACACATCAATGCTATCCAACCTCTCAGTGCTAGAAATAACAAACCAGACTGACTGGAATGTCCAGCTCTTCCAGATGCAGCTCTACCAAAGGTATTAATGGTCTGGAGTCATTTTTACAGTAATATTTATTCTAACTATGTTACATGCCCCAAGTCATTCTATACTGTCTCGTAACAGAGAACGCTCTTTTATAAAGTTAAACACTACTGAACTTTTAAACTTTATTTTTCTGTTTGACTGAATTGCCAACAAAAGTGTGCAACAATTTCACCCATACTCACAATCCCATTATTCTTCGACATTACCACGAGCCTGATTATAATACTGAAATACTTTCTCAAATTTACTAAGAGATTTGCAGTTATTACCCATAAGGACCAGGGGTTGGAAAAATGCAAACAAACTAAGTAAGAGTAATTAAATTTGCATTAAGGTTGATTTATTCAGTTTGACTCCTTTGCTTCCAAACAGGATTGAGCAGATAAAGTAGTTTCTATTATTCTGATATCTCCTTGCTCTTAAATTGATTCTGCTTTATGTGCTCATCCCTGTAATGAACCGACTACTGATAGGAATCAAATTGTGCATTTGTGCATATCTGTGCAAATCAATCACGTACGACTGCAGAATCATTTATGCACCCACTGTAGATCATTGATTATGAAACATAATGGAAATTGTCTATTATAAATAAAGTGTATTATATTTATTCAGTTCTATTAATATAATAATAGTGCCCGCTGAAACTGAGAGCAAAATCAAGATGAAATATGGACCATTGTTGTGCAGTTTTTAAATATAAGTAATCTAATTAAAGAAATTGTCCCATCAACTCTACATTTAAGTATCTTGTACTGTAATGGTTCATAGTCTTTCACATAAATGAATAACAGTACATTATTTAATCCAGCTATTAATGGATCCTTAAAGAGTCATTTTTATTATTCTGTAACTTTTTTTGTGCACATGCAATACTAATTTCTCTCTCATTCATCAGCCTCTCCTCAATACAAATGGCTCTGGATCAAATTAAGAGAGAAGCTCCCTTGATGACGCCATACATCGAGGCAGCTGGAAAAACTATAGAGGTCATCCTCCAGAATTTCTATCTGCTCCAGAACTCAACTGCAAGCCCTCAGATCATCATGCAGGCTCTGGAGATCACGCTCACTGGAATGAATTTTACAAAGGAAACCATTAATTATATCCTGAGTGGAGACATATTTATGAACCCAAATGGAAGCACAGTTGACAGCTTAATAAAAGAGGTTATCCAGCAAATCATTGGTACGGGATTACTGGGAGACTGGCCTACCCTTTATGGAGTAATGCAGCAAATTCTGTATTTGGAAGATACAAGTGGCACCTTATGGAAAACTGTTGAATTTTTCAACTGGCTGTACAATACTCAAGAAACTGGGCTAAGTTTTGTCTTGGAGATCCTGCGCAAGTTATACGAGATAGTAAGAGATGCCCTAACCAAGATGCCACTGCCGTGCTTCTCAGAAACCTTTATTGACCTTTTTGGGAATGTTTTGTACATGCTGAAACAGATCAAACTAACCAGTGACCTCTTCAACCCTGTGGAACAATATCTAAGCCCACTCAAAATGGAAATTGCTCGGGGACAGAACCTGCAAGGTCTTGTGTCCAACACAAGAAATGCCAGAAGAATTGCTAGGGAAGTACAGAGAGAGCCAGTGGATGACTTCCTTGATCTTCTCGACATTGACTACCAAGCCTTGCTTAAAGTTCTTTCCATTCCACCCACCTCGACTGAAATTATGGAGACTATCCATGTTTTCTTTGCAAATCCAGATTTGGGTGTCATCCTGAAGGGTTATCTGAAAGAAATGACTGGGGGCACAAGTCAGGAGGAAACCATTGACACAGCTCTGAATGTGCTGTCATACTTGACACTCCCTAGCAATGGGCAGCAGTTTTTGGAGATGTTCATGGACATCGGTAGTGAAGGATGGAGAGTGCAGGACCTTGATAAAGTAGAGAAACTTGCCGAGAGCCTAGGAAGAACAATTGACATGGCCATGGTGCTATCCGACCAGCCGCCTCTGAACATTCCTCAAAGAATCGAGCACATGGCCCAACAACTTCAAGCTTCAGTGTCAAATATCATCTCACAGGATGGAAATAGCACCAACACTGCGATCCAATTCCTTACGGCGCTCAACAGCATCCTTACCGAGAACTTTGAAGAAAGCAAGGACATCAGCCCTCAGGTCACTGGCATTCTTCAAAACATAATTGGCTCATTTTCCAGTCCAGGGTCGCAGATGAGCATAGAATCCTATTTGGCAGCCGTTGATCAAACTGCAGAAGCCTTCACCCCACTTCTCTCTGGAGAGGTAGCTGTTTATTTCAACATATCTGGACAAATGATGCAAGCCTTTGCATTGCTCGAGGCATATCCCGGAGACATAGAAAAAGTCATGATGTCCACCAGCAAGATTTCTAACTCCCTAAACCGTGTTCTTGCCCTCTTAAATATTACAACTCTTCCAAATGGACAATATGTTCAAGAGGTCACCCATCCCCTCATCCTTAGCAGTGCTATGGCCACCCACATCCTATTCAACCTCTCCATGTCAAACTATAGC
Source organism: Carassius auratus (assembly GCF_003368295.1). Taxonomy (NCBI): domain Eukaryota; kingdom Metazoa; phylum Chordata; class Actinopteri; order Cypriniformes; family Cyprinidae; genus Carassius; species Carassius auratus. The sequence goes on from NC_039276.1 coordinate 6,356,039, forward strand.
CTGAGCAGCAATGCTGAGAGGGAGATGCTTTTGACCCAAACCTTCAATCAGATGGTTGTCGTTCTCCCCACGGAAACACACATGTACCTCTTTTCTATCCAATCGGCTCTATTCACTGCCCTCTCGAAAGTATCCAGCACTGCAGAAATCACATCCCAATTCCCTGAAATCTCCCAGCTGGTTACACAGTCTCTTCTTAACTCGCTAAACATTACTCATGATCCGACATCCACGCATATGACTCCAGATGGCCTTGTTTACATTTTGATGACCGTGTCCAATCAAGTGTCTATGAGTCTCTACAAGGGCCTTATGTTATCCGGTTCCCCTGTCCAAATCTCACAAGCAGTGAACTCTTTAAGTGAGGTTGGATCTTCCATATACTCGATAATGCCTGTCGAGGGACAGCCATACATCAATATCACACTCAACCTAATGGAGACAATATCTTCTGTTCTTAATGACACAAGCACCTTTGGGGATGTCAGTGGGGCTGTATCACAAGTAGTAAGTTCTGTCAACAGCCTTCTGGCCATGGTGCACCACATGAACACAAACTCCTCCAGCAGCATTATAAGTGACCTAGAGCGGACCCTTAAAACAATCCTAATGATCATCCAAACAGACCAAAGCCCTCTCACCCAAACAGCTGATATTACCCAGCAGCTACTGCACACCATCCAAAATTTCATCTCACTGGGCAATAGCAGCAGTCTTGAGTCTGAACTCCCCAAAATGGTGCTGGGGGCTTCTAGCATGAATATCGGCCATCTGCTGAGGATCAATGACACTAACTGGACTGACAAGTGAGTTTCTTTGAGGTTTTGCTCCCAAGGCTGGTTCCTGGTTATGAGCTCATAACAAGACCCAGTTTTTCGTACTCTTTTGCTTGTTCATTACTTGGCATTTATCCTTTATATATGCTTACTACTTCTAATTTATGACTCTGAAAAGAACACATTCTTAGGTTCCTGAAAATAAATGGATCCATAGTAGTACATTTTGATAAAGCCATCTCAGCAGAAAGAATAACGTGTTGTTAGTTAATAAAACTCTTCCGTTTACATAGGCTGCCTGTGCTGTTGACAAACCTCGCTAATAGCCTTCCAGAAGACCTGCAGTATTCTCCTCTTATTAAGTCCATCATGAGAAGTCTGGCCAACGAATCCCAAGGTACCTAAGTCATCTCACAAGATCTACTGACCTATAACACCGTTCATTCAGGGATTTTATTTCCACAATCTCCCACAGTTGCATATAGTGCTTATAAGTATTTTGCATTAAGCTGTGTGAATAGATAAAAATTTATTTGAATAATCTGTATTTGTTTAGCACAAGAACAAGATGCATAATGTCCATAGTAAATGTTCCAGGTTCTCCCTCTGAGTAAATTACTCTTAGTAATCCCCAAAGACATTAAACAATGTATGTTGCGTTATGTTTATGACATTGCAAAGATTTGGTGGTTTTCAAAGAAGTGCAGTAAATGGCAGGTTTGAAGTCAGCTTTCTGTGATATTCAGCCAGGAGGCATGTGACTAGACGGAGTTTGACAAAAAGAGCTCAACGCACCTGCAAATGAAACACCTGCAAATTAAGAAAACAACTTCATCAATATGACAACACATTGTGCTGCAAATGCTCACAACATAACCAAACAAAGAAACGCTGCAAATAAAATTCTTTATTTGGTTGTTGTGAGCATTTGCAGCACCTGCTGTCAAACTGATGAAGATGTTTTCTTGATTTGCTGGTGCTTTTTCTATTTGCATGTGTTTTCTGAAGTTGCAGCGCGTTGAGCTCTCTCGGCCACCGTAGTTTTTGTTTTAGGCAAAGATTTAACTAAACTTGGTGATGTTTGTGTTTTAAGCAAGAAAATAATTCAACATTGGGGTAAAAGAATAAACCTAATTAAGATACACTGTATGTTTTGAAAGCAAGTGCCAAGTATTACATTTTGCTTCTGAAATGAAATTATCTTGTTTTACAGATATTATTATTATTATTTTATTTTATTTTTTTGTTATCAGATAACGAGACAAAAATACTGATTAAGTTCAAATGAATAATTTTCATTTTTATACTACTATCCTATTCAAGAATGCACAATTCCCCCCGGAGATCCACTTTCTGACTGCAGTACTCCCTCACTTTCATTGATAAGCTGCTTTTCAAGCCTCTCGGTTTGCTCTATATTTTTTTCTTTAATTAAACCGATGTCTTGTTGAGCATTTAATTTCCTTCATAAGTGTCTGGTATTTTATATTGCTAAAGGTGTTGCACATGTAAGTGCTGTCAGATATGAATCAGCACACGGCACCTTAAAGCTTTCAATGTCTCTTTTCTAAGGGGAGATTCTTTGCTAGATCATTTGCTGCTTACTGCACTGTGAGGTTGGCCTGAAAGTGGAGTTAGGTGCAAGTAATGATGTCTGTAGGGAATTTAAGTTACTTTAGCTCTGCAAAAGCTTGATCTTTGTTTTTTTTTTTTTTCGTTTCTCTCGCCTCTCTGCAGAAAATCTGCATCTTCTACAGCAAGTGCTAAACACCACCTTTGAATTAGGCTCAACCAACTCAGTGAATGAAAGTTCGGACAAAATACTAGACCACTTGTTAACTAAGGTGAGATTTTTAATGGTTCAGATGTAAAACTTTTTCAAAAGAATATGCCAGCAAAAATTACCATCTTGTCAGTATTTACTGATGCCATTCCAAGTTGCAAAAAGAATAAAAAAAAAAGAAATTGTTAGTCCATATGTCCTATATTTCAAGCATTCTGAAGCCAATGTTTTTCCTGATAATGTAGGTGTGTGCTCTGGAAAACATGGCCACTGTGCAGCTGATCACCAGTTTTCTTCCTCTGGGCCCCAGACTGCTATGCGACACTGTTGTTCCCACAATCCAGGCTTTCCATGTGCTAACAACCAACCTGGTGAACCAAAGCACCGACATCTATGATCTGATTTTCCAGACTTTTGTTGGAGACCCTAGCACCTACAACACTGAAGTGGACTGGTACTGTTTTCTATAAAGAATTTCAACCTTGTTGTTGCAGCATAACCTATGTATGTTGGGGAGTAACTTTTAGAAGGGGTAAATATTTTAGTAGAGTGAACTGCAGCATTTCCAGTTACAAGCTACTTTTTCAATATGTGCTGGCTGCTAGCGTAGCATTCTCTAGCATGCACAACTTCAAGCTGAGCAAACTGTTGTAGTGATTAAATTCACTCCACTGTTTTCCCACTTCTTCCTATGAAACATTTTGCAAGTCTGATTAATTTTAGTGAATCAGTTCAGACCCCATATTCAAATGAATATGTTAAAAATATATTCACAGATTCATCAGATGTTTACCTGTCTTTGAAAAAAAAAAATACATTTACAAAATATAATGAAATTAGATGTTACTGTTACTACGTTTTTCATTTAATTTAGTATTGCTATTATATTTATTATTATTATACTGTTATAATGTAAGTTTTGAAAACATTTGATGTAAATAATATTTATGTAAAAAATTTGTATAATTATGTTACACATTTTGATCAGTTTGTGTCCAGGAATTCTACTCATAGTTTTTATTGCTTGCACTCTCTCTCTCTCTCTCTCTCTCTCTGTTATAAAGGACATCCATTCTCTCTGAAATTGTGGGCTTCAACGTCTCAACTCTGAAAACTCTGAATATCAATATAACATCTCCGGGTACGTACCGCTGTCACTTCAAGCAAAAGAACTGCGGAAAGACAAGTGTTCCTTAGCTATCAGTTGGTGGTCCGATCAGTCTGTTTCAACCTTGCCATGAGTGCATTCCTGCTCTCTCATTTGTCTTTTATCTTGTATTCTGACAGCTGAAGTGAAAGTTTTTGAGCTGCTGAAAAATGTCACACTGTTTGTTGAGGATGTCGAGCGGTATACCAGCTTTCCCCCTCGCATTCTTCAGGCCCTATTAGATTACCCTCTACCCAGAAACAACATACAGGTACAACACAACTCATGCATACAGTACATCAGAGGGGATCAAGGGGATCAAGATGTGTCCGAAAGGATTTTTTCCCCATCTTACTGATCTTAATTAAACTTTGAGTACTTTTACTGGCATGGTTGCCTTTTGCTTGCTCACAGAGGGTTGTATCGTGCTTTATTTGTGATGAAGCTGCTTAGGCACAATACATATACATTTAGTAACATTTATCTCAGTCTCTCACCAGTGTGAAGTCTTGCAGAGTGCATTTTTATTATAATGTGTTCTTGTCACCTCTCCCCTCTTCACAGATCTTTGCATGGTTGGCAAACCTTCGCCAGTGCTCAGACCCCTCGTCTTTGCAACTGGACCCTACAGGGCAGGAGATCTTCAGCACCTTCTGTAATCTGACACATGAATGGTACAGCATCACGGTTATCTTTCTTCGTCATGTGGACACGAAGGCGGCTTTATTCAGGGTAAAGAGTTGCGCACAGAATGTTTTGTATATATTGTATGTCCAATGAAACTGAAATACTGCATCTCTCTGTTGTAGTTAATTAAATACAAGAAATGTTTTGCAAATAGTTGTTATGAAACAAAATAATAATGCTTGCTGTTTTATGCATTTATAATTATGGATTCTTTGCATGTATGGTTAGATTGGGGCTAGGGCAGCCTGATCTCACTCTTAACCATTCAATAATCTTTATAAAGAGAGAAAATAATCAAATTATATATATTTTACTACTTCATTCACAAGTTTTTAAGTGTTTAATTATTGAGACATAGACATTGCCACTTATTTTATGTTTAATATACGTATATAAACCTTTTTTATTTTTATTTTTTCCAGAAAAAATAACTATATCATGCAATATACCAATAATGTTACTAAAAACCCTATGATATTTTGTTGCAGCTGGTGTTGTCCAAAGAAATTCAGGATTTGGTGGGAATCATGCTAGAGCTGGTGAAGTTTTTGACGGACATAATGCACAAACTGGTTCCTGCCATTAATAAACTCCAGGAATACCTGACAAACATAGGAGAACTAAACCTGGTGGCCAACCAAGAGTTCCACAGTGTAAGAGTTTCATTTTATTTTATTTTATTTTATTTTATTTTATTTTATTTTATTTTATTTTATTTTATTTTATTTTATTTTATTTTATTTAATTTTATTTTATGTGTCTTTGGATTCTCTCTCCCACAGCTGGTGAGGGGAAAGCGGTCCACCATGTCCAGCAGGGCCACCTTTAGTACCATCGCTCGTGCCTTGTGCAAAAACGGCATCCTGACTCTGTTTGCCATCGCGAAAGTCCCTATAGTTACCGAGACTGATCCTTCCGTCCAGACGGACCACAAGAGAGAAGAGCTGATTGAGAAGTTCAAAATCCCTCAAGATGCTAGTATGAACGCATATTCTCAGCACACAGCTAAATTTGCAATAAAGCATTATGATAATGACCTGTCAAGAATCTGCTTACAGCATACTGAGTTTCAGTTTGATGAAGTGCTGTGGTCAGGCTTAATTAATATACTGCTTATGTCCAGGTCCCTTTTGTATGAACCTCTACTTGGATATGGTGAACACTACGGGCGGCGCGGTGGCCTGGGCATTCCTCAAACCCATGCTGTTGGGACAGGTCCTGTACTCACCAGACACACCAGTGACGAGAGAGATCATGACAAAGGTGCTGATTTTACATCTCACAAATTAATATTTGGCATCTAAGCCACATTTATGCTTTTCACTGTTTTAAGACACAGAGATAATTCAATTTTTTTTGAATTCATATACTGTATCAAGCAAAAATGTGTGATTGGATCCAGTTTGGGCCACTTTTAGATATGTGTTTTGTTCATATTTCAAAAGATTTCTGCCTGGAAAAAAAAACTTTGATTTCCAATTATAAAGTGCAACAAAAATGTAATTCATTGTGAAAGTATGACATCAAAAATGACAGCACCAAGGGAAAAGTGTAGTTTACTTGAATCAAACAAACGTTCCTATATTACATGATGCAGAGGCAGGTGTGGAAAAACATGGTAAATGACCTTTTCTGTTGGTAATTGTATGGTTAGCATTGTACAATGTCCTTTATTCTCCACAGTTGCTAGGAGACGTATTTGCTGAGAATCAGATACCTGCAAAGATAAAATATATAGGAATATTCTATTTCTGATTTAGGATGGACAGCAGCATAAATCTATTCATATCGGATTGTTCTTTTAAGATATAGACGTGTAGTGTAGTCATGAAGCAAAATATAAAATTTTCTTGTAAAATGTGGTGTTTTTGTCTTCTTTCCTGCAGTCAAATTCTACACTGCACCAGTTTGGTGATCTAAAGCTTTATGCGTCCGAGTGGATAGAGTCATCCTCATATGTGATGCAGTCTGCTGACATCCTGACAAAAACCTTGCCGATACTTCAGGTATACTACGAGCTCAGAGAAAATCAAATAGACACTTTTTATTTGATTTATTAATCCCCCCGTACTGCATTAACTCTTTCCTTATCAAACTACTCTTCACAGAATTCTCTGCGCAATCCCTTTGTCCAAAACTTCATTCAGACTCAGACCGGCATTGATGTTGCACAAATGAGCTCAACTCTCAGCCAGTTCTGTAAGTTCTCAACAGTGCATGAAATGCTTGCATCATGGTGATGGAGTATTATTATTAGAAGAATGTTATTGTCATTATTATGAGATGTTGTTATAACTGGAAAGTTTCTAATATTTATGAGAAACAAAGTCATTATTATGAGAAAATTCTCATTCTTACGAATTGCTTTGTCATTATCATGAGAAAGCGTTGCACTATAGTGAAATGTTATGTCATACTAATAAGGTGTTATTTTCCCTCCTTAATAACGTTAACCCATAGTTATGATAAAGTTTACCATTATTTTAAACTTTAAGAACTTAAAGAATTTTAACTTGAATCTTAATTTTGCTTAATCGTAGCAGGAACCATAATACAAATGTTACATAATTGAATTACAAATGTACATATATATATATATATATATATATATAAATTAAATAACCACAAGACCCTGGAGTTAGTCTACAAACTGTTACCAATGGGATGAAAAACAACAGGCATTATCGGTTCACTTGGCAATTAATGTCTCCCCGAGAAATAATTACACTCAGAATAGTCTGTGTGACACAAATTTACCTAATCTTCTCTGTGAAAACTCTTCGTCTGTGTAGAGTTTTACAGCCAATCATGACAAGTGCAAGAGATGCATTGCTCCTATACACCCAAGTGTGTTTTATTCTAAATCTGCAGTGGCTTGAACAGTTTTTCTAACTCTCTTTGCAGCAAACATGACAGTCCTTTTAGAGAAAAACAAGTTTATCATGGAGCAGATCACCACCCTCTCCATGCTGATGTTGAACCTTTCCTCATGTGTCAACTTCGACCGCTACCGAGCTTTCAACTCCACAGATGAACTCGACAGGCAGGCAGAGAGACTGGCTCAAAACCGCGAGCTCTACGCCAGTGAGTTCACACACACACACACATTCACACACACTCTCTCAACAGGAGATACCCCTTCAACTAACTACTTCACTCATGCGTTTGGTGATACTCTCGGTTGAGGACACCACAGGCACTGAAGAGCCATCGGGCTGTAAAGTCTATAATTCAATGCAATTTGAATTCAGTTCTATTGAGATATAGATTTCCACTGTCATCGGAGCAGCAGGTCTCTGAGGTTACTCTGACAACAGATCACTTCCCCTTTATACACATGAACTCTGCTCATCTTCACAGGCATTATTTTCAAACTTCCTGAGGAGACCTCCAGCAGCCTGCCCCCCAACATCGACTACACCATTCGAATGAACATTGAGAATGTGATGCGCACCGACCGTGCAAGGAATCCCTTCTGGGTGAAAGATTCCTTCATTTCGTCAACGAAGAACCAGCGGTACAACCGAGGCTTTGTGTACCTGCAGGAGAGCATCGAGAGAGCCATCATCGAAATGCAGACGGGTAAAGCTATGGATGGGCCCGCGGTCCAGATGCAGGCGTTCCCTTATCCCTGCTTCTACAAGGATGAGTGAGTGTCTGAAAAGCACAAACTGATATGAATGAGATGTGGTATCTGAACAGATAATCAACAGTTTACACCAACACTGAACATCTGCTCCGTTTTGTACATTAGAAATTCCTCTAGTAGGGTGAACATTTAGTATTTCATAAAAAATAATATATTTGCATTTGTTTAATGAAACAGCACTGCTTGCAAGGCAGCAAAACAATTTTAAGCTTAGCTTTGTTTCGGTGTAGATGAAGTGCTGGGTCAGAGCTGTTGTCATGGCACTGAATTTTCTGTTGGCTGTGTATGAGAATCCTCATTACTTAATAATAACGTTACTTTTTTTTCTTGCTATGTAACAGTGGCTTTAGATATATTCTATTGTTGTTATAAAAAAAGAAGAAAATCATTACAAATAATAATTATTAGGTGAAGAAATATATAATTATTAGGAGAAATCTTGTCTTGGCTTATAAAACTATAATAAATATAAATGAAAGCTAAACATAGATAATAAAAAAAACGCAACTAATACAAACACAAAAATATAAATGGCAACATCACATAAAATTTATTTAACAATTAAAATGAAAACTGAAAATATAAATCCTATAACAGTACATTCATAATATTAAATTAACACTAAATGTTAGAATTAAAAGATGGATGCGATAAAGTGACAAGCTTTTATAGATTGCAAACCAAATAAATGTCTCAATTAGTCTCAATGCACATGATCAATGCTGTGGGTCATCAATTTAGTATTTAAATTACAACATTAATCAAAGAGAAACTTGACTTAAGCTAGTCAGTTCATCAGCTCCTCTATAGATTGATGTGTATAACAAATATGCCCTTCACCTGCTAATCTCAAATCTTTCTACCCCAAAGGTATCTCAACAGCCTCTCTTTTGCCTTCCCAATGGCACTCATGACCTGCTGGGTGCTGTTTGTTGCCCACTTTGTGAAGAAACTCGTCCACGAGAGAGAACTGCGACTGCATGAGGTATGGAACCAAAACATATTTTTCCTTTAATCTCTTCCCACAAACTTTAATTGGGTTTCTAATCTCTTTTCACTCTTCCCATAGTACATGAAAATGATGGGGGTCAATCCCATCAGCCACTTCTTTGCCTGGTTAATTGAAAGTGCTGTGTTCTTGCTGGTGACCGTCATCATCCTCACCATCATTTTGAAGGCTGGCGGCATCCTTCCTCACAGCGATGGCTTCGTTCTCTTCCTCTACCTTAGTGACTATGGCTTCAGCGTCCTTGCAATCAGCTTCCTGGTCAGCTCCTTCTTCGATAAGACCAACATCGCCGGGCTGAGCGGCAGCCTTATCTATGTCATCTGTTTCTTCCCCTTCATCGTGCTGATCCACTTGGAGGACAATCTTTCCTTCAGTCTGAAGAGCGCTCTGGTCTGTACTGCATTGAATCAGTTTGCACAGTCACATTGTGAAATATTTAAAAAGGCCTATTAAAGTTCACATACCATATTAACAAATAATGACGAATAATTAACGAATAATTATATACAGTATGATTAATGCAGCCAAAAAATGACATTTAGTTTGACATTATAACTTCTGTTTGACATTATAATTTCTAAAACTTCTGTTGTAGTGGCGGCCTTTTTGCATTTTGTATTTTTATATTTAGACATTATGTACTGTGTTTATTATTTCACTTCCCTCAATATAGGTTTCAGGTTACTGCAGGGACAAAATATCCTTTCTCACACACACACACAAAAACTCAAAACTCCCAAGAACAGCATATTTTCTCAGTAAATGCAGGAAGACATTCTTTACGGATAATTCATTTAGAAATCAAAGCCAGGCGGGACATTTAACAAAAGTCATTTGCATTCTTTGTATGGTAAAATTTAATTATCATGGCTGCTCCACAAGTGAAATATCACCCACAAATGTGAAACCGCGTCATTCATAGAAATGTTAATGCGAACACCTGCAGAGGAATATGGCAAAAGTATCTTTACATGTAATATTATGTCCATGAAGAGTGGGGTCATAAAGTTGTTTTGTTGAATTATTGCACACTTGCATTTCCATGTTGCAATTTTCTTTATTTTGTTCTGTTTTCGTGCAAAAAAAGGTCAGTTAAAAGCACCATTGAAGGAATTTACCTTGTCAGAATTATTATATTGATATGGATACATATTTCACAGTAGTTTCATCCACACAAATTACAAAAACCAATAATACACAATATTTTTAAACAATAAAACAAATGCGTTAGCATATTAACTACATTATATGCACTAATAAAGGAAGCATTCACCCAAGAAAAAAATATTTATTTATTCACCTGTCATTCCAAACCTGTCTGACTTTATATATATATATATATATATATATATATATATATATATATATATATATATATATATATATATATATATATATATATATATATATATATATATATAACAACTCACCTTTTGTAAAAATGTAAGGTTTTGTAAGAAAGTAAGCTAAGTGACATGATGGTGAGTAAATTATGACAGAATTAGACTTTTGGGTGAATTAGTCTTTTTTTAATGATTTAATCGATTGACAGCTGTAAAATAAATCGCTCTGCATTTGTTTTTGCTCCACAGAGCCTCTTTTCTCCGACATGCTTCAGTTATGCCAGCCAGTATATCTCCCGCTATGAAAAACAGGAAGAAGGTAGGTTGACACAAACCTCTCATCTTTATTCAGTGTTTGTTTGGGATAATTACATTGACTGAATGCATTGTGTACTTACACCTCAGGCATCCAGTGGAGCAACATGTATATCTCTCCTCTGGCTGGTGACACTTCCTCCTTCGGTTGGCTCTGCTGGCTGCTCCTCATTGACTCAGTAGTATATTTTATCATTGGGATTTACATCCGCATGGTCTTCCCAGGTATGTGTGAGCTGCTCATTTGTTTGCGTTGTTAGGTAAAAAGAAACATTATTCATTTTTATAAGTTGAGGTTTAATATTATTGTTTGATCCATTTTTCTCTTAATCAGGAAAGTATGGCATTGGTCTTCCGTGGTACTTCCCAGTGACTCGGTCCTTCTGGAAAGATATGTTCAGCTGCTGTAGCAGAACACCACAGAAAATAGGCAGAGGCTTGCTCTTTACCAACATGATGCAAGAGCAAAACAGCACTAACAAGGGCAAAGGTACGTTACTACACAGTTCTTTGGAATACTTGATTCTGATTGGTCTTTTGCAGCATTGAGCGGGTAAGTACTTTTGCATGAGTGGATATCTGTATATTTGGTAACTGTCTGTGGCAGTCTGTGGTGCTATTTGCCCAAATGCTTGCAAACTCTACCTTATTTGAAAGTGACACAGATTGTAACTATATGCTAAATTTGAATCCCTTGAATTTCAGTGTGATATTTTAACATCTTTGCTTCTCTTTATCTATTTTTTTTCCCCCCTGTAGGTAAAAGTAGCTTGGCGGAGAATGGAGAAGACGATTTCTCAGGATTGCCTGTTGGAGTCTCACTGTATGGCCTGACAAAGACCTACGACAGCCGGCATGCTGTAGACAACCTGAACCTCTCTTTCTATGAGGGACATGTCACCTCTCTGCTGGGTCACAATGGAGCTGGAAAAACCACCACTATGTAAGAGCGTAAAAGCATATTGCATCTTAAAAAAATGGCATTGGTTTTAATAAGCATAATTTCTTTTTATTTTTTATTTGAATTGTTGTTTTTTTTTATATATATATTTGTATTTTCTTGTTTCAGGTCACTTCTGACTGGGTTGTTTGCACCAACCAGTGGCACCATCGAGGTGTATGGGATGGATATGCAGACATCCATAGATGATGTGCGTAAGGAGATGGGCGTTTGCATGCAGTATGATGTCCTGTTCGATCACCTTACCACAAAGGAACATCTGCTGCTATATGCTCAGATCAAAGCTCCCCACTTGACCAAACAGGAAGTGAATGAACAAGTGCGAAGGTAAGTTTCAGTCTGTTTTATGTTCTTCTGTAACACTCCCTTAGATAAATTAACTTTTTACAGAAGCTTGTTATCTTAACTCGAATTGCATGCAGATTTCCAATGTGCCCTTAATGGTGTTGGGGAAGCTACTTTAAACTACTTTAAAACTGAAGCTTCCCACACTACAACCTACTCATAATTTAAAGTAGTTCAGCTGCAAAGTCAAGCTACACTGATGCTTATTATATAAAAAAAACAATGATTCTTCTGCAGCATTAAACAGAAAATTTAGATACAAAAAACTTACAGTAACTGTATGGGCTGGTAAAAGTGTGAAGGTTCAAATCCCTCAATGGATGGTCCCTGAACACACTGTGCCCTTGTGCAAGGCATTTTACCTTAAATCACTATGGATACTGTAAGAGTAACAGCTAAATGAGAAATATGCATTAACATGGGTTCCTGTCTTAGAATCCTAATGGAGACAGACATGCATTCCCACCGGCACAAGCGTGTCGGCACCCTGTCAGGAGGTATGAAGAGGAAGCTATCCATCTCCATTGCCTTCATTGGAGGTTCGCGGCTGGTGGTGCTAGATGAGCCGACCACCGGGGTGGATCCCTGTTCCCGACGCAGCATCTGGGACATTGTCCTTCAGCACAAGCAAGGTGAAATCCCCTTGCAATTCATACCAGAGTGAAAATAATCTCCTGACTTGTACCTGTAGCAAACTCCCCAAAGGACTTAGTTGTTATCGGGTATCTGACACTTGGTTTCGAATTTAATTAGGCTTGAATGGATTTTCTCAAGGTGCGTGCAGTCAAATCCAGACAGGGAAAAATCCAGACGCAGATGTAGTAACGACTGATTGTTATCCGTCGTGCTCCTTCTGATGTTTAATTATCTTCCTCGGAGACAGTTAGCGAATTTATCTCGAGCAAGGATTTAAGATTGTAAAAGAGGGTCATGTCAGATTCTCCTGTGTTTTCTTATTACATCAGCTCTTTGTTCAGAGCCTGTCTCTCTCTGTCTGTCTGTATCAGTGAATCTTTGATTTGACATGCCTCTGTGCTGGTTTTGTTTAATTGTCCAGAGCGTACCATCATTCTTTCCACCCATCACCTGGATGAGGCTGAAGTTCTCAGTGACCGCATCGCCTTCCTGGAGCGCGGAGGCCTCAAGTGCTGTGGTTCACCCTTCTACCTCAAAGACAAGCTGGCTAAGGGCTACAACCTCACCCTCACAAAGAAGGTACATTCCATGGAGAATATCAGTCACTCCAGCTTGACTTTCAACCCTCATAAAAAGTACCATGGTAGTACTGGAGTACAGTACAATGGTGTAACATTAATACTAAGATACGCTGATATTCCAATACACAAATGTTCAAAAGTTTGGGGTTGGTTAGATTTTTACAACATTTCCCTTTTTTTTTTCATTTAAATATATTTTACTTTATGTCTTTTAGTCATTACTTCAGTCTCCAGTGCACATTACTCTTCAGAAATCATTTTAAAGATGATTTGCTGCTCAAGTTACATTTATTATCAAAGTTGAAAACAGTTGTGCTGCTTTATTTATATCTATATTTCATTTTATTTGCTATATCTGTATTTTGTGGAAACTTTGATCCAGTTTTTTCAGGATTCTTTGCTGAATATAACTTTCAAAAGAAAAGCATTTATTTGAAATAGAAATCTTTTGTAGCATTATTAATTTCTTAACTGTCACTTTTGATCAGTTTACTACATTTCCTTCATTATTTATTTATTTCAAAAATTAAAAATAAAAATCTTACTGATCCCAAACTTTTATACATTAGTGAATATATGCAATGGTATATAATGAATATTGTATTAATATACCGTGATATTACGGTGGTAATATGTGTCACCTTCGGTATTCCAGAATTTATATTTTATAACTTGTCGTATTATCAACATGCATTTCTGTGTTTTTGATTCAGGTTCAGACTCCTGATTCAAACGAAAAGTTGAACATTGAAGAACTCAGGGCTTTCATTCAATCCTACCTGCCTGACGCTCAGCAGAAGGAGGGAGAGGTGGGCGATTTGGTCTTCGCCCTCCCACCGTACACCCCCCAGAACGCAGCTGCATACCACTCTCTGCTCACCGGTCTGGATCAGAACCTGGACAAGCTTCAGCTCGGCTGCTATGGCATTTCTGACACCACTCTGGAAGAGGTAATTATCAGATGAAGACCCAGGTGCAGGTGGGCTTCAGACTGCCTGCCCAGCGACCTTTAAAGCCTCAAGCAGGGCAGCCCAAGACTGCCAAAGGAAGCTTAACCATACTAGGTTCCCTGGGACTCTTGACTCATACAGTGCAATTTCACTCCAAAGATTCTATGTAGAGCTGGAAGATATTTAATTATTGAAATGCTATTGAAAGTATTGAAGAAAAAAAATGTGATTATATGTATAAAAAAATGTGTTGGCTATTCATTTTAATCATCTAATGCAAGGTTTCCCAACCTGACACTCATGGCTACCAGCTGGATTGCTGAGGCTTTTAGAGTTCTGTTTTCTCTATGAAAAAAAAAAAAAAAAAGATTGCCACCGGTTCCTACACAATCTACATGTTTAGATTTTACAGTCTCCATTTAGAAATTGCTTGTATATTGGGAACCTAATGTTAACCTAACAAAGCCATAGGAAAATATGATCCAACCCTGTCCGAGTGCATTTAAAAAGACATTGTGTTTTCCCTCAGGTGTTCTTGCAGTTGACTCGAGACAACATGGAGCCTACAGAAAGTGAAACCTGGTCTGTATCGGAGTCTGTGATTGCGAATGACATGTTTGCGTCAAGAGACAGCATTCCTGATGATCTCAACAACACGTACCTCGGAGACAAAGCCAGTAAGTGGACTTTTATGACTAGTTTCTTTCAGCAGTTTGCGGAATATTAGTTCCATGACCTGTACTTTCCCAATTACCCCTTGAAAGCTTTGAACTTTGAAAGCTCTTCTTCAGATTTTCCCTGGATTGTAGCGGTTGATATGATTGCCTCTGTCTCATGTGGCACACTCTCTTCTTCTCTCTTATAGGCCTCACTGGGACCTCAAACGTGCGTGGGCTTGCTTTGACTGCACAGCGGGTTAAGGCTATGTTGCTGAAACGCGTGCACCACTCCAGGAGGGACTGGAAGGGTCTGTTCTCCCAGGTGCTGTTGCCTGTACTCTTTGTAATTGCTGCCATGGGCCTGGGCTCCATCAAGAGCGATCTTCAGCACTTTCCTAAGATTGTGCTCTCTCCTGCACTGTACCACATTGATGATCAGTATACCTTCTTCAGGTTAGATTCACTTTGTTCTGTAACTTGCCTATGATTCAAAAAAAGTTAGGAAATATGGGTACTGCTGAAATACCCATATTTATTATTATTATTTTTTTTTATTGGGTAATAATCTGTTTGTAGACACTTTTATCCAAAGTGACTGAGAGTCCATTCACAGTATACATTTCATCAGTCAATGCATTCTCTGGGAATCAAACCCATGAGCCTGCCATTGCTTACTGTTAATGAGCAATGCCTATCTTTATATTTAAAATACCTATCTTTATTATGGGTCACTGGCACACCAGTAGCTAATTCCGCATTTGCTGATGCAAATAATGGCCAAAGAAAAGAACATAGAAGCATTGCACTGTTTCTTATATTGTTGTTGTTTTTTGTCACCATCAAAGAAATATAAAAAATAGTGTAAATATTCAATATTTCACCCAGCCTTAAACATCGCCATTGCATGTTCTCTCCAAAGCAATCAGAATCCCGCTGCCAGTGGTCTTGTAGATTCCATGATGTCCTATCCAGGCGTTGACCACGTCTGCGTCAGAGACCCCACAGATTCGTAAGTAATCATCCATATGTCTCAGTGACCAAGCACTCTGAACTCAGTAATCAGACTGCAGGCCACTCTAAGCCGTAAGTGATTACATATCACAGCATCAGCTCACCTAGGCACTGCAAATGGCCTTCATTTTTGCCGGCTATGATTTCAGCCTCTCTGATCTTCGCAGGTCTGTTCCTAAGCTCCGGTCGCTCATCTCTTTTGGCGAGCCCTGGGACTCTGATACTCTGTCTGCTTGTATCAGTGGGTCTTCTCGTGTTCCTGGTCGATTTCATCCCACTAATGTGCCACTTTTAGTTTTCCATCTCTGTTTTTTGCTACCCTAATTTCCCATCTCTTTTTCCTCACAAACACTCTCTTGCTTTCTTGTTCTCTTTTTTTCGATTTCTCTCTTTCACCCACACATCTGAAAGCTCTGTCTTTTGTAATTCCACTGTAAGAGCGTACAATAATGCTCCTGTATATGGGTGTAAATCTCACAGAAGAACCTCCCTGCACATATTTTTGGGAGATTTACCTTGGGATCATTTGCATTCCTAATACATTTCCTGTTTATAGGATCACATTGTTCCTCATAGAATTTTGTATTCTTCTACTTTTTGCTACAAGAAAATATTTATTTTTCTACAGGGTTTGCAAAGAGAGACCTACTGTAGGAAGTGAGACATGGATCTCCAGAGGCAACAGCTCTGCAACATTTACCACCTGCAAGTGTAGCAACCAAGTGCAGGTGGGTCAAACAGAGCATAACCATCATAACACAAACAACATTATTACATATCCTCAATAATGTGCTTCTCAGCACATTTAAATATGGATAAAGATCGTTAGTGTTTTGATAGCGTGAAGGGGAGACAGCAGGGTTGCACGCCCTTCAGAAATGATTTCAGAATGCCTTTTAAATTAAATTCCTGACTTTGAAACAATGCAGAATGAAAATTCTAATTTAACACAGAATGTTTAATAATAATAATAATAATAATAATAATAATATATATATATTATCATATAGTAATAAAATAATGAAATTAGAAAATAAATCACACATAAACAATATCATGAGGAAAACATGTTATTTACTTAAAAATATATATTTTATTAATAATTCATGTTGACACATATAAAACTTGTATTTAATTATGTGCTTTCATTTTATGGAATGTGGTAGATAAGAGGTGTTGTGTTTCTCCTTAAAATTAAAATCGGTTGTTGGCTGTTTTTTCACAGTATTCAACTTCAAGTTAAGTAAATTGTACTTGTATTTGGGGAAATATGTCACCTTAGGGATTTTTTTTATTTTTTTTACATATAATGGAGTAATTAGCCCTAATTAGTCAAGTTAATGATGTATGTAATTTAAAAATGATTTTTCACCAAAATTGTGTTGATGTTGTGCCTGTTCTTCTTGTTTCAATTCAACTTCCTGTCAACTCCCCTTTGAATCTGAGAGCAAGTTGTTAAATTTTTCCCAGTACTGTATCATGGTGTTTATTCAGAATTTCACTCACTTTTCTCTCACTTTCAGTCATGTCCTGCATTAGTTTACGACCCACCTCACAAAAGAAATCCATCATCCCAGATTGTCTACAACCTGACAGGCATCAACACAGAGGACTACCTGCTGGTCACTGCCAATGACTTCATCAGAAACAGGTGAATTTTATCGCTCGTAGCACTTCACAGCATTAAACAAAGTTTGAGAGATAATTCCTTTGTCACAAGTTCAAAATATGGCGAGGTGGAATATTAAGGAATTTATGAACCGCTGGTAGGCTGATTAATAATT
Organism: Carassius auratus; assembly: GCF_003368295.1. Taxonomy (NCBI): domain Eukaryota; kingdom Metazoa; phylum Chordata; class Actinopteri; order Cypriniformes; family Cyprinidae; genus Carassius; species Carassius auratus. The sequence goes on from NC_039276.1 coordinate 6,373,675, forward strand.
GAACAGGAAGCGCTTCGGTTTATCCCGTCTTAACTGTGGCATTTCCGACCAGCTGACATTTTCCACCCTAGTCAAATAGCACACAGCACTGGGCTGTGCTGCTGGCATGAAAATATTTTATTACACCTAAAATATTAGGGCTAGCATTTATTATTCATACATTGCCCCCCCCCCAAAAAAAAAAAACGTAATATAATAATAAAATGTGATAATAATAAAAAAGACAAATCATGGCTCTTGTAATAAATTGAGAATTCAACAAAAGCATAGAACTATTAGTCAGGAAAAGGTGTGTGTAATATTTAGTGTCTGAAAACCCTAAATCTAATAGGAAAATTTGCATCCAGTAAATGTGTATGATGTGAACAAAATGTTACACCAGCCTAGTGTTATGAGTTCTAATGTAAGTTATTTTGTGCTTTGTTTCAGATATGGAGGCTGGGACTTTGGAAAGTCTCTTCCCATTGATCTTAAGATGGACATGTTAGATGTGCCAGAGAACAGAACCCTTAGTAAGGTAATGTGGATGAGTGATATTACATACCCACAATGGCAAAGTGGCTCATTGTCCCAACGTAGCAATTTATGTAGACAATAAAAGGCTCTGTTCCAAAACCAAGTAAGTTACCACATAGGCAGCATTTTAATGCATCTTAATCACCCTCCAAATGTGAAAGCTGTTCCAAAAGGTAGGCGGCATAATTATGTTGTCCTCTAAGAGAAACTTTTAAGGCAATACCGTATGCATTGTTTGCGCAGAAAAAAAAATATTTTCAAGATGGTGAATAAAACAGAAGTAAAGTTCATTCAGTACCAAAAAAAACTGTTAAGTCTAAGTACGAATGTACAATTTATATTGTATATTTTATATTTATATAATATTATTATTCAGCTATGTTTTTTTTTTTTTAAATGTATGTTAGAATATTGGGTTTCATGTCAAAGCAATGCAGCTAAGGACATTTTGGAACAGAGTCTTTACAAGATGATCATATAAGGGAATCGTTATGCATTGTATTAATATTTGTGTTCACACAGGTTTGGTATAATCCAGAAGGTCACCACACCATGCCTGCCTACCTCAACAGCCTTAACAACTTTATCCTGAGATCCAGCTTGCCACCAGAGAAACGACAAAAATATAGTTAGTTAAATCTCTCTCTAATACTGTAAGGTTTTGTTATAGATTCTAGTTTTCTCTTAGAATCTAAAAAAATGTATTCCGTTCAAAAGTTTGGGTTCAGTAATGCATATATATATATATTTTTTAAAGAAATTAAAATACTTTGATTAAAAAAATGCATTAAATTAAGTATTAAATTGGTATTTATAATGTTACAAAAAAAAAATATTTCCAATAAATGCTGCTCTTTTGAATTCTCTAGTCATCAAAAAGAATCCTGGAAAAAGAAAGGACAATATATTGTAGTTTCCACAAAAATATCATGCAGGACAACTGTTGTCAGCATGGATAGTAAGGAGAAATGCTTCTTGAGCAACAAATCAAATACAAAAACATTTTTAAAAGTCTTACCGACCCCAAATTTTGAATGGTATGGTACTGTATATCTAGTAATTTTCAAGTTGTGTAACAGTTTATATGTGTCATGTCCTGAGCTAATGTGCACTTAGACTTGCATATCTAAAGTTTTGACTTGCCATGTAAGGTCTAATCCACTTTCTGAAAGACTGAAGTTCTTTTTGCTTTCACATATCAATAACTACTGGGTTAATCTAAAATATGCTTTTAGCAATTTCCTGAAATATAATGCAATTCCAATACCCTTAGAAAGAGGGCAGTGTGTCTTTTCTGTCTCTCACCATGAGGCAGAGCGATCTGAATGCTAATTAGAGGTGCTGAGAACTGAAATGAAGGGATAGAGCTGGTCTTATTTCAACACTGCCAGACTGGCCCAGTGGCTGAGATTCACTGTCCGCCTCCAGGCAAGATTAATGCAATCCCACCAGTCAATAATGAAAAGAGGGAATGCATTCATTCAAATGTAGCTGGTGAAGTCATTCAGGGCAAAACAGAGCATAAATTCAGAAAAGGTTCATGGGAGGAGCAGATGGCTGGGCACGTGTTTGCCGGTCAAGTGTATATTTTCTCATGTGCTAAAATCTCTCTTTACAGCCATCTCCATATCCAGCCACCCTTACCCTGGCCAAGTGCAAGACGAGGATGTCATGTAAGAGCACACACATACGCACGCACGTCCTTCTGTCTGGCAGCTAAAGCAGATAAAGTACTCTGTGGGGCCAAATACAGACAGAGCGTATTAGTAGGGGCTGGTACAAAATCACAGACCCAGTGGTGGAGAAAAGAAAGTAATCAGCCAAATGATGGGCTTTAGATAAGATATGCAAACATTGCTCTGACATTTTCATTCTAGTGGAGCACTTGAACTAATGCAATTTGACTCCTGTATTTACTCCTCTTTGATTTTTTTTTCCTGAGCTTGGCTTATTGATTACTAAACCAATATAATGTGTGTTTACTCTGAAGGTGGTTCAGAGGTTAACTGATTCAACGTTGCCACCCAAACATGCCTGTATTTTGAACACTGTGGGCTATTTCAACCGTGTCTAAATTTGAAAGACACACATTGTAAAATTAGTGCAGATGTTTAATTCTCTCAGCTGGGATGAGTCTGGCTTTAATGCCTGCTTCTTTGGCCCGAGAAAGGGATTTCTTGAGAGGGGAGAAAACATGCAGGGAAGGCAAGAAAATGAAGAAGAATAGGTTGGCTACTCAAGAAGGTCTCTGTGAGTGGCTGAAAAGAGCAGAAATACCAGACACTTGTGTCAAAAGCAAAGTCCCTTTAAGGCAAGTCAAGAACTTGGTGGCCATATTGGTAACAGCCTCAGGCAGCTGTTTCAAGTACAGATAGAGTGCTGCAGGAATGACTCCTATAACCCAGAATCGAGTTCGCATTTTTGAACTTCCAGTTACATTTTTCAAGGTCAGTTACATTTTTTGGGGTTAAATGGCTGAAATAAGGTCTGAGGTTAAAGGGATAGTTCACCCAAAAATCATAATTATGTCATTAATAACTCACCCTTATGTAGTTCCAAACCAGTTAGATCTCCATTTATCTTTGGAACACATTTTTTAGATTTAGTCCGAGAGCTCTCAGTCCCTCCATTGAAACTGTGTGTACATACATATACTCTCCATGTCTAGAAAGGTAAGAAAAACATCATCAAAGTAGTCCATGTGACATCAGAGGGTCGGTTAGAATTTTTTGGAGCATCGAAAATACATTTTGGTCTTGCAAACTATTCTAATGCAAACATTTTCCCAACTTGCAGATTTTAAATAAAGATTTATTGGAAATGTAGTGGTAGTGACAGTAAAGTCATGCGACTGCGGTATAGTTTGTTTATAGCCTTCCTTTAACTTTTAGCTTCTCTCAATTGTGTTTAGGCTTCAAAATTCCTTGTGTGCTCTTTTGTGAAGATGATATTAAAATGAGAACAACCTTTATTGAATCTACTTCATAATCTCAAAAACTGTCAAGATTGTGTTTCAGTAACATATTTTGTAGTGATTTTTAACCCTGTTTCATAGCTGATGAAATCTGATTGTCTGATGGTAGCCATATTTTTTAATTATACATTTGTTGTCATCTTAGTTGGGACCAAATCGATCTCAAGTGTTTCAAACATTTTATCATGAGGTTTGTTTTTTTATAGTGCCACCAATTGCCTGGAAAAGTGAGAACGAATGTAATCAAAATGGCTTATTGTATTCAGGAATTATAGCTAAAATATGCCATGTCCAACAGTCTTCATTGGCCTCAGATGGCCACGTTGGATTCAAAGAACAATCTAGTTCAGTCTAGTAGTTTCTTATCCTTTGACTTCATAGATCAACCAACTCAGCCCTTCTTATCTGAATATAAAGTTATCCTTGCTTCTGCATTCAGGCTCAACTCTTTGTGTTACGGGTCTTCTGTCTTTCCCTGAGATGAGTTCATTCTTATTTGTCCTCCATTTTAGTTATTTTTTTTGAAAGTGCAGTTGTTGAAGGCAGAGATGGGATGCAGAGGGGCGACATTAAAGGCAAAAGCTCAGCTGGTGTCTGGTAGAAGAAGTGTCCTGCTGAGACTGAACACTCGATCGTCTTTGACTCTGTCTTACCCAATTCTCACAGATAGAGAGATCTTAATTCTTATGGGCTTTCATCTTTTCTCCTCACTGTGTCTGGTGCCGTTGTAAATGCATCAAGCTTGACTGAAGAGCAGTCATGTGAGAGACTGTAAGAAATATGAAGTGCAGTTTGTATTTTAAGGGTAAGACAAAATGACATGCATTTAAAAGGTCTCTCACTGCACTTGACCACTGTTGTAGAATATCTGGTGCTCTGCTGGTTTGGTTATAAAGTGTACAGATGTATTTCAGATCTTAGTGTGAACAATTCATAGAATTTTTGATCAAATACATGCAAAATGAATGTATATATATATGTATGTATACACAATTCACCAATGTATAATCTATAAAAAAGTTATAGTTCATATATATGGATACATGAGGTCAGATACTCTCAACTCACGTCTTCAAGTCCATGTCTTTAAGATTGAGATCTTTTTGTCTCCTCAAGGGTGGGTGGTTTGGTCAGCATCCTGGTTGCGCTCTGTGTCCTCACTGGATACTCTATCATGACTGCCAGCTTTGTCATCTATGAGGTTCACGAACATCACACAGGCTCCAAGAGACTCCAGCAGATCTCTGGCATCAGCGAACCTTTTTACTGGATCATCAACTTCTTCTATGATATGGTACTTTACGATTAGTTGATCGATTTCAGCCTTTGAGATTTGCTGCATTGATCTGAGAAAAATTAAAATAGAAAAACATGAACAAGAAATTACAAACCAGACTACATGAAGTAGAGGTACAATAATCATTTCTGCCTGCACTTAATCCTTTATTTGTTTCTCAGTAATAATATACTAGCCTTTTTGTAGCTCAAACAGTATAGGATGGTGCTATCAACGCCGAGTTTTTGATTACCAGGACCAAATGCATAAATATAAGTTAAAGAAAGAGTTTAATATGCATATTACATAAGACCGTTTGTATTTACTAAGTCTTTCCTATGTCTTTGCAGACTCTTTACATGATTCCCGTGGTCCTCTCGGTGGCGATGATAGCAGCGTTCCAGCTCCCAGCGTTCACAGAAAGGCAGAACCTCGGCGCGGTCACACTTCTGCTGGTGCTATTTGGGTCAGCATACATTAGAGTCCCTTTACCGCCAGAGATTACCCTGTCACAAGACCGACATCTCATTAGAACGTCTCAGAGCTGACAGGTCCTCAAGGCACTAGAGCTTCATGAATGTGTCATTCAGCTACTGCTACACGTCGCAGCACTGGCAGAAGGGGAGGTTTTAGTTAATGCGTTGTCTATCAGGTAAACACTGGCCTCTCAGCTAGAAAGAGGAGAGCTGCTCGAAGCTCTCCTGCAAGGCCTGGGCTCCGAAGAAGCGATTTCACACACTCCGTCACCCAGTTAATTGCATTGTGGAGAGCAGTGAGGCCACTCACAGTCAGTCTTTAGGCTTCAGAGCACCAGGCTGCTTGGGATGCCCTTCATTGTGTGAAGTCAGCAGTCTGGCTCACATTCATCCGCCTGTAAGCTCACCGGCTCTCGGCCCATAAATAACCGCACATCACAGCAATCTGACCACTTTCCCTTCATCCTGCTTAATTGCTTTTGTTTAGCTGAGTGGTGTGGACTTTTTACACCACTAACAATACATGCAAACGGGCCAGGAAATGTGCACATATACACACACGTGGTACCCCCTCTTTTTAAACACATCCTCTTCCTTGACCCCACCACCCCAATCACCAAGAGTAATGAATAAAAAAGTAGTTGAAGAGAAAAGAGAATTCTTCACAAAGAGGAAATAGATTAACCCATTTATCTTTACTCTTAGCTCAATGGTGGAATATATTATCTCTTTCTTTGCTAAACTCAAAACAGAAGACTTACTGTTGCTCTTTTGTTTTCCTGCATGTTGTAATTCTTCTCTTTAGATCTCTCTTTGAAACTTGCCACTTACCATATTGATTTCATGGTTTCTTTTCAGCTTCTCCACCTTCCCTTGGATGTACCTTCTGTCTGCGGTATTTAAGGATACAGAGATGGCCTTCATCGGTTATGTTTGCATCAATCTCTTCATCAGTGTCAACACCATCATCTCCACTTCCATTCTCTACTTCCTGGGTCAGCTCAACCAGAATGACCAGGTGAGAGAAGAGTCAGAGGGACTTTAATATAACCATGTCACAATTCACCCCCCCCCCAAAAAAAACAAACAAACAAACAAACAAAACAAAAACATTTCTTATCATTATCAATGTTGAAAACAGTTGTGCTGCTCAATATTTTTGTGGGAACCATGATACATTTTTTTTGCATTCTTTGATGATAGTAAAACAACAACAACAACAACTACAAAAACAGCATTTATTTTTAAATAGAAATATTAGCAACTGTTTTGATTATCATTTTGATCAATTTAGAGCATCCTTGCTGACTAAAAGCTAAAATTGCTAACCCCAAAATATGATTAAATAGACCTGATTAGCTTTGCACATGGTTTTTCCTTTTCTAACTTGCTTTCACTGTCCATTTCAGAGCATCCAGGATGTGTACCGTACCATGAGCAACATATTCCTAGTTTTCCCTCAGTTCAGCTTTGGCAATGGTTTGATGGAATTGGCACGGGTTGACATGCAGGTGCAGATCTTGAGCGCTTTTGGAGTGGACGCCTACAAGAACCCCTTCAACTTGGACGTTCTGGGCTGGATGTTCATCTCCATGTTCCTGCAGGGTGTCATCTGCTTCACGCTTCGCCTGCTACTTAACAAGACGCTCCTGCGCAAAGTCAGGTATACCTGAGGCTCTGGGACTGCGCATTCAAAGTGACTGGCACAGTGTTACAGTTTTTACATTTGTTGTGCATTTGTGTATTTCTTCATAGATGCTGGAAGAAGAACGTTTTTCAGAGCTATAGCCCCAATGAGGATGAAGATGTTCTGGCTGAACGTTTGCGTGTGGACCGGGGGGATGCTAGTGCCGATATTCTGCAGGTCAATCGTCTGACTAAGGTGTACCAAAGCCTGAACAAGAGGGTACAGGCGGTGAAGAGTCTGTCAGTGGGCATCCCAGCTGGCGAGGTCTGTGCTGTTTGTATTTTGATGTTTATTATGCACAGGAATATTACAGTATTAAAAGTTAACATAAATTGGCATTTGCAACCAATTGTATTTGCTTAATGCAATATACACACTACCAGTCACAAGTTTGGAAAAGTAACGATTTCTTAATACTGAGTGAACATAAGTCTCATAAGTTTAATATTAAAAGCTTAAACACAAAAGTGACAGTAAGGGCATTTATAATAATACAAAAGATTTATATTTTTAAAAAATGCTTTTCTTTTGAACTTTGTATTCAAACATAATAAAAAATTATTATGTTTGTCATAAAAATATTTAAAAAGTCTTCTTTGTTGCCTTTTTCTCTATCACACTTTAGAAATCATCAGAAATTATATATCACTTGAAAACTTAAAATCTCAAAATTCATCCTTTGAAACCCATTTTAAATTCAAACATTGCATTACCATGAAAATAGTACATCAAAATCATGTTTTCAGTCATGAATTATAAAAATGTAGGTTTGGATCATGCACTTTCAAGTCTATGTTCAAAAATGTAAATGACAGTTAACAGGTTAAACAAATTTACAAAATTAATTATATTTTTTCTAACAGAATATGTTATTTATCTGAAAATGTGCATGTCGATGTGGTCACAGATGGGAAATGCAACTATATATTCTCAGAGAACCTTGTTTAAGGCACTTGGCATATGCTGTCCTTCATTACATTTTAGTTCTGCATGGTTTTTCATAGAAGATTTATTGAGCTGTTAAGAATAATCGATGACAGCAAAACATTCAATGTGAATGAATGGAAGGTCAATATCTTCCTTAGTGCTTTGGATTGCTGGGAGTCAATGGTGCAGGAAAGACGACTACCTTCAAGATGCTGACAGGAGACGTTAGCCCCACCGATGGATCAGCCAAGATCCGTGACATTGACGGGTACCGTTTTTATTTAATTTTTTTCCTTAAAATGTTGATCTGGTACTTTTACTGTTGCTCACCATCTTTTTCTGATGCACTCAGACTCTTTTACTATACATTTGTGTTTTGTTTCATTGCATGTTCATAAATGTCCTTGGCCTGTGTCCTCAGGAGAATGGTTGACATCATAGACTGCAGGAGAGAGGGCATTAACATTGGTTACTGCCCTCAGGTGGATGCACTGGATGACCTCCTGACTGGAGAAGAGCATCTCTATTTTTACGCCCGCATCAGGGGCATCTCCAAGAGGGAGATTGACCGGGTAAGGTCACAGCTATATCATTGTCTGTTGCTTTCTGGCAAAGGCCAGTTTCTTATCAAAGTGACCTACCCTGTACAAAAATGCATGTTTTCTGTTGTGATGATACCTGTACATCGTAAAACTAATTTACTTACATTTCAGTATTTGATACTAGTCAAATGACCAGTTTCAAGGACTCAAAAGTTTGGGTGGTTTGAAATGAGAGGCAGGAAATGAGGTAAAACAGGCAGCTGTCTGTTAAATCATGTCACAACCCACTGACATTTAACACTTTAAGAGAGACTTTGCATCTGTTTTTCGTCATGTGGTACTCTACCCTGATTACAGCTTTCCTTACACGTAAAAAAAAAAAGTCAGAAAATTGAGGTTTGACAGTCATTTTGAAATGACTGGCATGTATTTTGATTGAGATGCTGCTGTTGCCACCAGACTCTCTTAACTCGTAACTTTACCACTTTTACCCATCATCGATCAATGTGGAAATCCCTGCTGGACTTCTCAGTAAGATGCGAACAGATCTTAGTTTGGTATAGTCCGAGTATTGCATTTGACAGGAAATGGTTGGCTCTCCTCCACATTGATTAATTAGAAAGCTAATTAATCTTGCATTCTCTCGGGATTATTGGTAAAAAGCACTTCTATAAAACTTGCCTTTGGCTGCAGATGTCAACTCTTGGACAGTTATCCTAAAGACGAAAACACTGGTCTGAGGGAATATAGTCTGCGGAAAAAGTTGCAATGTCATTTTAGCAACTTATTATGAAAATTAGTTTAAGTTGGAATAGAGTTCCTATTAAACAATACTTTTTTTTGCATGTATTATTGTTGGCTGTGTGTAACAATGATTCATAGCTTTACTGCTTTTATAAAGCAGGAACAATGTCAATATGAAAAAAGTCACCAATATTCAACAAATAGGTAAGTTTATTGAATAAATGAGCTTATTTGAGTCAGAGGCATCTATTTTTGTCATGCAGTACCAGCTGTGCTGAAGATACATAGGAGAACTGTTTAGAAGATAAATCACATTGGTTTATGACTAATTTCTCTGTATTGCATCCACACAATATTTTGATCATGAAAGCTTATGTTTGAACTGAAGATATCAACATTATGTTCAGAGACTGTGACACGCATGTATGACGTTATGAGCACATGACTGTAACACGCATAAACCTCCCTGCCAAGCTCTTTCCCTCCTCTAAAGGAATTCAGGGTTGTCTCTACTGATATTTGGTTAGCCTGCAGAGAAAGAGTCCGCAGGTATATAATCTTATACAGTCTTAGAACCTTGTCCAAGGTGAGTTATCCACAGAAATTGTGAAAAGAGCATCTCTTTGTAGATTAAAGTAAAAATAAAGATGTTTTCTATGAAGCTTTCCAGCTACAGTAATTGATTATATTTGTTACATTTTTATTAATCCATTGTTTACTCAACCTCACATTAACTTTCGTTCCTCAGAGGAAGTGCTTTGAAGAATGTCCATGATGCTTTTTTTTTTTCAGTGAAAGTGGATAATGACCAAGGGCAAGATTTTCAGGGAATTATTTATTCTGTGTCTCACACAAAGTTATCGACTGGCTTCAGAAAACTTATATTAATAGTAGTGTACAAGCTATATAGGCTACTTTTGAGCTGCTTTTTTCCCTTCTGGAGCTTGACAGTCTCTGGTCACCATCCACTTTTATTGTAAGAAAGAGAGCTTCCTGAACATACTACACAAGTTGTCCTTTTGTATTATGTTAATAGAAAGGAAGTCACACAGGTTTTAAATGACATTAGAGTGAGTAAATTATAGCAGAAAATTCATGTTTGGCTGAAGTAACCCTTTAAATCTTTAAGTAAAGTTGATATGAAGTTCAGGTTACCCTTCTTTAAAAAGGGCAGAGAAGGAATTGACTTAACAATCAATGAATCCCATCAGTCATCTTTTGGCTTCCAAGGCTTTGTGTAAAAGCTGCTGAAACTTTGAAATGGCTTTTGTGTTTTGGCCCGTTAACTTGGATTAAAGGATTTAGAGGAAACGGCTGGTAAATTTTGATGTCCTGAGGGTAGCGTGCAGTGCGATGCCCGACCCAAAAGAATGATCTGTAGGTGTGTGTAACCCGCTAGACAGAGAGTGCTTTATGGTTTCTTGCAGGTTTATGAGAAGCTATTAAAATTCATAGAATGTCTACTTGGATCCTTTGATGTATGAATCCAATTAGTTTAAATGAATGCAGAGCCCATGACATGCTCTGTGTGGGGTCAAATGTCAACCGGCATTTAATCAAAACATTATTCAAAGTGACTCATTGTGATGTCAAGACCAAACAGTTAATGTGTTAGAACAACTTTTTAAGCCTTTTTAGGGAACAATTATTGCTTTGTTAATCAAAAATAAATTGCAGGGAAATTATGACAGAACGTTAAGTGTGGGATGGGTTTTAATATAAGGCTGCTTGATTTGAGGGGCCAATACCAGTGTGATTTTTTTTTTTTAAATTGCTATTTAAAATGACTTTGTTTGCTGTGCTTGTTTGTAGGGGTGCAACCTTTGGCTAAAACCCCCCCTGAAATTATATATAAATTTGACTCCATAATAATAATTAATATTATTATTATTTATAATAATTTATATTATTATTTATAATTATTATTATTCATTATATAATTAATTAATAATATTAATTTATAATATATAAAAAAACAAAAAAATATTAAAAAGAATATATTGCTATTGTAATATATCACTGTAGAAAAAAATAGTAATAATTATAATTTTATTTTATTTTATAATACAGATGTAAAATTACAATAGTTAAATTTGAGGCTGTATTAATTTCTTCAAACATTAAACCATCAAGCTATTATTTTGATGGGTACTGCAGGATAATGTTTTTTTTTTTTTTTTTTTTTTTTTTTTTTTACATTATAAGTAGTGTTTGAAAGGATTTGAAGAAACTCCAGTAAAACACATAACAATCTTATCTAACATGCTGTTATTATAATACTCACTATGATAATCTCATTATTTGATCTTTTTTCTTTAGGTTGTGAACTATCTGTTGAAAAAGTTGGAGCTGGATTACCACAGACACAACACAAGTGAGAGCTACAGTTGTGGAACACGCCGGAAGCTGTCGACAGCCTTGGCCCTGATCGGAAACCCTCAGATCCTTCTCCTGGTGAGCAATTGCACATTATGCTACACTGAGACTAGTTACTGTTGAGTAAGTCACACAGTTACACTATAAATCACTGTATTGCATGTTGTCTTGAGTGTTTGCTTAGAGGGGTTTGAATGGGTAAAATGTTGCACCCTTATTACAAACACTTCTGAAATGCATCTTTGTGCTGTTATTCTGACTTAAAAGTTTGGCACAGTGCATTGCAGGATTGCATTTGCCTTGAGAGTGTGTGGGTTTTGCATTAGGTTTTTCTTTTGTTCTGTAAGCGCAGAGAAACGTCCCACATGCTTCTTACAGTACATGTCTCCTCTAACCTCTCAGGATGAACCCAGCTCTGGAATGGACCCACGTTCCAAACGTCATCTTTGGAAGATCATCTCTGAGCAAGTGATGGGCAAATGTGCTGTGGTCCTGACATCACACAGGTAATGATCGCCCCTGACTCAAACTGCATCACTTCCTCCCAACAAATAGGTGGTAGTAATGAGACATTTAGCCAAAATAGACTCTCTTAGACCAGGGGTTTTCAAGCTTTTTAGTGCTAAAGACATTAAAATATAAAGATCCTCTTTTAAATATGAGGGAAATCTTTTGTAAATTATAAAGGTAGTTACATATTTTCATGTGTGTGTGTGTGTGTGTGTGTATATATATATATATATATATATATATATATATATATATATATATATATATATATATATTATTTTTATTTATTTTTTAGTGTTGCTGCACTTTGCCTTTATAGTGGGCTTCTGTATCTGTATTCAGTTATCAGTGGAAACTAGATCAAATTAAAGTTTAAGACAAACTTTGACTATTGGCTTTACTAAGCATTGCCTGAAACTCTGAATTGATTTGAAAAAGCTTTGAAGTTTGAAGACAGTGATATATTATATAATAAGATACTATGTATCTCTTATAATGTGTGTGATCATTAAGTATGGTGTGTTTCTACAAAAGGTTTTTGTCAGTTTTGATGGGTTTTAGAGAGTTGAACAGAGTATGTGTGTATTTGTGTCCTACAGCATGGAGGAGTGTGAGGCCCTTTGCACCCGTCTGGCTATAATGGTAAAAGGACAGTTCAGATGTCTCGGCTCCCTACAGCACATCAAGAACAGGTCAGTGGTTTATCTTTCGGTACCCTGTGTTTCTTCCTTCCAATTATTTTCCTTGGTTCTCTCACATATCCTTTTGTTTTCCACACTTACTGTTGCTGTGGAGCATTATATCTCTTGCAAACACTACATAATTTCATCCCTGGTGATAAAATAATCTCTGTTCATCTGACAGGTTTGGGAAAGGATTCACAGTTAAGATGTACTTAGCTGGAGCCTCCTGTGATGTAGATATGATCAGTAACTTCATGCAGCAGAATTTCCCCAGCACGTTCCTGAAGGTGAGAAACAGAGCACGTCATAATGAAGTTAAAGTTATTGAAAAGTTGAAGCTGAAGTAATTTAAAAGTACCGTTTATTGACTTGACAGCAATACGCCGTATATCATTTCAAATACTGTCGAAATAGGCCGTTTACATAAGTACAGCAGCAAAATAAAACAGCCGGTTCATGGGTCAGAGAGAGTGAGGAAATGGTCATAATTTTTTTAGTATGCATGTTTCAGGACAAAACAAACATTACTAACATTATTAGTAAACCTAAGGGGAAAAAAAATCTTAAAAGTCTATGATGTGACCCCTTAAAGTGTATTTTTGCCGTCTCCTCTAATAAATTAATATTGTCCATCTTTCTGTCCATGAAGGATCATCACTCAAATATGGTGGAGTACCATGTACCTGTTGCTCCTGGTGGTGTGGCTTCAATCTTTGGTCTGTTAGAGTCCAATAAAGCTGTACTGCAAATCAAACACTTCTCAGTCAGCCAGACTACTCTGGATGAGGTAAGTTACATAAGATGACTAGGGTCGTTATTTATTTACCCTCACGCTGTTGTTCTGTGAAACACAAAGGTAGATCTTTTTTGTCTGAAGAATTTTCACACAGTTATTTTCAATACAACTACAGTTTGTAGTGATTTGTCAAGCTATAAGAGACCTATAAAAGTAATACTTACAATATCTTGTATACCTTTTTGAAATCAACATGCTAGGAAAAAAACAAAAATACGATGGAATGTGAATAAATAATGAGTAAATAATGACAAAATATTGTTTTTGTCTGTGAATAGTGAATAAAGGATTTAAAGATTAAACAAGTGAACAGTTGTTGAATGCTAAGTGGAGGAGAGACATGAAAAGAGACATAGAGGTTGTGGTGTGGAGACTAAACGATTGTCTTGATTTGTCTCCTTAGGTTTTCATTAACTTTGCCATGGCGAAGACGGACACAGACGAACAGGAAGCCACTGAAGGAACGGACATTGACAGTCTAGACTCGTACAATGCTTTGGACCGATGAAATATTTGCACATTATACCATTCAATGAACCTCAGAAAAAATACATTAATTTAATATGTAAGAAATCTTTTATAGGCTATATCATATTTTAGTGTTGTGATTTTTATGAAAGTCAAAAAGTATCTATTTTGCCTTGAATAATGAAGTGGCCAAATACATTATGGATAATCATTGAGGATTTATATGAATATTATGAGTTATAGGCTGATATGCTGAAAGTCTGCATTAGTTTACATAGTATGATGCAATTCATTAGTCTTTAATTTGTGAAGTACACTGCTGCTTTCAAAGAAAATGAAATCATTTATTTACTAAATTGTTTGAAATTTTATTAGCTCTACCAGATATATATATATATCATGTATCAAAAGATAAATAATTCACATAAACAACCAACAATGTGTTACTCAACGGAGAATTAAATATGCATGCAGAGTGAAGAGTCCATCCTCTTAAATTGCTGGCTGCATCGATGCAGCTCCTTTCTTGGGTTGATATAAATCACAAAGACCTTTTTGGCTTCAAGGTATAACTGATTCCTCAATGTCTGCACATCTTCAATCTCATTAATATTTTCTCTGAAGGCACATCTCTTGTGCAAGAATGTACTAAATATTTCATTGGCCTTTTCCTCTGTCTGCTTCAAGGCAAGGTTCCTCTTTTAAAATTGTACCAAGCTTATTTTTACATTAAAGCTATTTTTCACATGCAGTTGTTGAGCGTTTGTCTTATTGAATGTAGTGCAATTGGTTCTTTTTTGTCATGAGTTGAGGTATGCAATTTCTTTGCATAGAAAATCGAGCACTGTGTAAATGATGAGCTATCTAATGTTCAGACTGCCTTTCAGACATGTTCTGTCCTTTCCCTGTATACAGAAAAGGGTTATCTCCACTACATTTTACAGATGGATCTTCCGGACTGAAATAGATATAGGGTTAGGAAGTGTACTTGATTTAGTAAATTAAAATGGAAATTATTAAATTCCCCATTCACTATTGTACATTTAAGAAAATCAATCAATCACAAACTACACATGGTAGTTAACTCAATTTAAAATGATCAAGAAAACATGTTTTGATAAATATTTTGACTTTATTTGTTAATACATTTCCAATTTAATACATTTTAAAAGCACTAATAGTAAAAAAATATGCAATTTTGTATACACTCACACATTTACTTGCTAGCTGTAATATTGTGATAAAAAATAAACAAAGAATGGAAGGAAC
This sequence comes from Carassius auratus, assembly GCF_003368295.1. NCBI lineage: Eukaryota > Metazoa > Chordata > Actinopteri > Cypriniformes > Cyprinidae > Carassius > Carassius auratus. The sequence goes on from NC_039276.1 coordinate 6,388,919, forward strand.
GCACTATTAAACTTCATAATTAAAGCCCCCAGTTGACCAATTAGAGCGAGAGTTCGCTAAGCTCCTCCCCTTCGCTTCCCGTGCTGTTGGAGTGACTCTAAAAACAGGTCTGTAAGTTCAAATCAAGTCTGTAAGAAAACTTGTGATCGCTGTCTTATTTTGTTATTATGGATCAAGAAAGATAATTCTGTCATTGAGTCAAACCCTGTGACATGAACCAGGGCTGTTTTTAAAATGACAGCTGAGCGTTACTTTCATAATGGAAGCAGCTCAGACGTCTGAACACGCCAAAATCTTTCTTCCCAGTCTAAGTCATTGTGGTTTAATTTTGCAGCTTAAGTCAATTAAAGATGTTTGTTGCTCTTGCATTTTACTGATTCGGATCATGATGATCTAAAACAAAGGCAACTTATTTGTGGACTGCAGGTCTATGTCATGAATAACTCAAATAAACATACACTTAAAACAAGTGCAATCAATCGTACTGAAAGTTATCTCCACGTGCAACATTGACAGCTAAGCGGATATAATCTACAGTCAGAAATATATATTCAGATATCGATTCATTTCATCCCATGCTTCCTGCAGCACTTCCCATATACAGTATTGTTCAAAATAATAGCAGTACAATGTGACTAACCAGAATAATCAAGGTTTTTCGTATATTTTTTTATTGCTACGTGGCAAACAAGTTACCAGTAGGTTCAGTAGATTCTCAGAAAACAAATGAGACCCAGCATTCATGATATGCACGCTCTTAAGGCTGTGCAATTGGGCAATTAGTTGAATTAGTTGAAAGGGGTGTGTTCAAAAAAATAGCAGTGTGGCATTCAATCACTGAGGTCATCAATTTTGTGAAGAAACAGGTGTGAATCAGGTGGCCCCTATTTAAGGATGAAGCCAACACTTGTTGAACATGCATTTGAAAGCTGAGGAAAATGGGTCGTTCAAGACATTGTTCAGAAGAACAGCGTACTTTGATTAAAAAGTTGATTAGAGAGGGGAAAACCTATAAAGAGGTGCAAAAAATGATAGGCTGTTCAGCTAAAATGATCTCCAATGCCTTAAAATGGAGAGCAAAACCAGAGAGACGTGGAAGAAAACGGAAGACAACCATCAAAATGGATAGAAGAATAACCAGAATGGCAAAGGCTCAGCCAATGATCACCTCCAGGATGATCAAAGACAGTCTGGAGTTACCTGTAAGTACTGTGACAGTTAGAAGACGTCTGTGTGAAGCTAATCTATTTTCAAGAATCCCCCGCAAAGTCCCTCTGTTAAAAAAAAGGCATGTGCAGAAGAGGTTACAATTTGCCAAAGAACACATCAACTGGCCTAAAGAGAAATGGAGGAACATTTTGTGGACTGATGATAGTAAAATTGTTCTTTTTGGGTCCAAGGGCCACAGGCAGTTTGTGAGACGACCCCCAAACTCTGAATTCAAGCCACAGTACACAGTGAAGACAGTGAAGCATGGAGGTGCAAGCATCATGATATGGGCATGTTTCTCCTACTATGGTGTTGGGCCTATTTATCGCATACCAGGGATCATGGATCAGTTTGCATATGTTAAAATACTTGAAGAGGTCATGTTGCCCTATGCTGAAGAGGACATGCCCTTGAAATGGTTGTTTCAACAAGACAATGACCCAAAACACACTAGTAAACGGGCAAAGTCTTGGTTCCAAACCAACAAAATTAATGTTATGGAGTGGCCAGCCCAATCTCCAGGCCTTAATCCAATTGAGAACTTGTGGGGTGATATCAAAAATGCTGTTTCTGAAGCAAAACCAAGAAATGTGAATGAATTGTGGAATGTTGTTAAAGAATCATGGAGTGGAATAACAGCTGAGAGGTGCCACAAGTTGGTTGACTCCATGCCACACAGATGTCAAGCAGTTTTAAAAAACTGTGGTCATACAACTAAATATTAGTTTAGTGATTCACAGGATTGCTAAATCCCAGAAAAAAAAATGTTTGTACAAAATAGTTTTGAGTTTGTACAGTCAAAGGTAGACACTGCTATTTTTTTGAACACACCCCTTTCAACTAATTGCCCAATTGCACAGCCTTAAGAGCGTGCATATCATGAATGCTGGGTCTTGTTTGTTTTCTGACAATCTACTGAACCTACTGGTAACTTGTTTGCCACGTAGCAATAAAAAATATACTAAAAACCTTGACTATTCTGGTTAGTCACATTGTAATGCTATTATTTTGAACAATACTGTAGGTGTATGGACTTTCAGCTTCTCAAACTTGCATTCACTTTCCCTTTATACTCCTTTCTAATCATTCATCATCCAGTTTTGAAGTTATTTCCCCCATTTTACACTTTTCTTCACATATGCCAGTTTCAGATGTGTCTTTATCTTTGAAACTCTTCTTAAAAGGCCTCTTCTAACTCTTCTAAGCTGCCAGCTGAGCATCAAGTGAGGAGTCTGTTGCTCAGGCTAGAGACTCTGAAGTGTTGTGCATCTGGGCTGTCCACTTCACTCTTTGTCCTTGTTAAATACAGTTTGCTTTCTTCTTTCAAGGCAGTGGTACATGCGATAGCCTTTATCAAATAAGCAATATAGGCTACTTATGCACTTCTAGAGAAAGCTGTTTCTCTACAGCCCTTTTTGAAGCCCAAATTTGGCTTTAGAAATGCAAGTATGTGAAAAACAAAGATGATGTGTTGCGGTTTCTACACTTCACTGAGTAGCACAATCTTTTTAAAGTGCACTATGATAGTAAGAAAGGATTCTTCAGCAAAAAATTAAGGGACAAATGTATGCAGTGTTGTCTTAGACTGCACTATTGGATGCTCAAAATTGGTCTTTTCTTCACAAATAAAGATTGAATTAAAAAATTAGTGTTTTAGATGGTAATGTTTTGCACCTTTATTATGGTTTCACAATTTTTTTATCATTTAAAAGGTACCTTGGTTAGCAAACATAGCATTTTTAAAAACCACATAGGGTCTTATATATTACACATGCAATATATATATACTGTATATATAAAATGTATGTTGTGTTTATGTGATAAATGTGGTATATATAATTTATGCATTTATAATTGTGATAATTGTATTAATTATGATAAATATTATAAAAGTATGATAAAAAGTATACATTTATATATTAAAAATAAATAAGTGTGTGTATAATAAACAATATATTTTTTATTTCAATGTATATTAAAATAAGCAAACAAATAAATATGTATACAGTGTCTGTGTGTGTGTGTGTGTGTGTATATTTTTCTAATTTATTTATTTTTTCTCCCCCACAATATCACCTTGCCCTATAATCGTATATAATAAGTATATAATCGTATATGTATGTGATCTGTCCTATAGATCTTGTGCAGGACCCCATGCTGGTTCAAACTGGTCATAGGGCTGCAACTAACGATTATTTTGATAATCGATTAATCTGTCGATTATTTTTACGATTAATCGATTAATCGGTTTATGTACTTATATTTTAGTTTTTTCCATTTTTTCCCCAAGTAAATTATTAATAAAGGGTCTTTATCATTCAGCATAGATTTTTAAGAGATTTTAACCATTTTGCATTGTCATATCCTCATCAAAAATATACCTGGAGTTGTTTTATTAATCCTTTGTCGAACTCTTCTGCAATCAAAACACTGACCCATACTCTAGCAAAATTCACAAGGAGATTTCAAATATTGTTTTTACCATGGCAGTCCTTAGAGCTCCTAAAGTAGTTTAACATCCCAAACAAAGCTTAAGGAATCTTTGAGAACATATTTTCACGAAGTATAAGGATAAAACAGAATAAAATTGCAGTGCATTGTATTTTATTATTTACTGGGAAAAAGCTTTATAGCTTATGCTGTGAAATTGTAAACAATCCTTCGAAAAAAAAGTGCCAATGGCATGAAACTTGAATGGAACTCACAATTTAAAGTAAAATCCATCAGAAGGTTGTCCAGAAAAAAAAATTGGGACACACACAAAAAACCTTCTGTGTGAAAAAGAGCAGTGAATACTTAGAAAAGAAGTGCATTTTAAATATACTCAAACATTTACCTCTCTCATTCAGTCATAATTAGGCTGCAAGTCTGAATTATGAACTGGTAAACGTCAAACTGATCACATAACATGTTTGTAAAGCTTTAAATGTTAACTGTTAAAAAGCAATGTTATCAGCTTTTACGACTAAACATTTGCAAACAACCTTGTACTGGAGAATCTGCACAAATAAAATTCTTAGGGGCCGTTCACATATCGCACCTAAAAACGCGTGGAAAACGCTAGTCGCGCCGCTTTCTCCTTCTTTCCAAAGCGCTCGGGCAGAAGCGCCCCTGATGCGTCTGCCTTTGCTAAGCAACCATGACGTGCCCTCTCCATGACGTGCCCTCTCCATGACTTGCCCTCTCCATGAAGACCCGGAAATTTCAGCAAAGGATAAATGGATGCGGTGTGGACGCGCCTGGAAAAACGGGCGCATCGCACCGCGTGCGTGTCGCGACCGCGTCGCTTCCATTATGAGAGTGCATACTGCGCGCCTACATAGGAAATAACTAACTTGAGCACGCAAAAGACACGATATGTGAACGGCCCCTTAAACAGTTCAGTAGTGCAGAGTTTACAGGTTACTCTTCATTTTGAAGGCTCAAAGTAAAGTACTGCCACTTCCCGCTGAATGCTGCAGAGACGCTGTTCGGGAAGCACGTGACATAAAACGAGGCCAGCTATTGGCTATTCGCTACTTCACCTGCTGTACTGGCTGAGTAAAACCTCCGGTGGCTCATTACTGCCACACTTTGGTCACCGCAGATATGAAATATGCACGAAATGAGCCGCTTATGGCAAATAAAATTTATTTAGCGACGAATCGATTACTAAATTAGTTGACAACTATTTTAATAATCGATTTTAATCGATTAAATCGATTCGTTGTTTCAGCTCTGGAGTCCCTCCTGAAGTCCTCAAGTAAGACAAGTCCTTCGCATCATGACATCAAGTAGACATCAAGAGGAGGGGGAGGGAAGGCACAGTAACTCATTTGGGGGGCTTAGCCCATGAATGCCCCGTTTGGTGCCAAGTTGACCCTGATCATAACTCTAATGCCGCGTTTCCACCACAGGAACTTTACCCAGGAACTAGGGACTTGGCCTGGTACTCGGTGTGTTTCCACCGCAGGAACCAGGAACTAAATAAAGTTCCGGGTAAAAAAATGCCCCTCAGAAAGTCCCTGCTGGCGAGGTAGTATGAGGAGCGCTAAACATCCTGATTGGTTGAGTTCACGCAGCATTGGTTGAGTCCAACCACCATTTATTTGGATCATTTTCAAAATATAACTGTTATTGTGTCATGAAATGTAATTGTAAAAGTATTTCAAGCGAGAATGTAGTTTTTTAAAACTCAAATCTGTGGTTTATTTATAAAGACAGCGCCTATTTAAAAATGTGTTTCGCCGATCTCGGAGACATGAGCTCCACGTGATCAGCGGGAGCTCAGTGATCATCTATCCGCCGAGAAGCAGCCTCACCTCGGATAGACCTTCTGATATGTGCCACTGGCTCTGATGTCTCTTTAGTGGTTAAACAACATATAATTTGTTTTTGGGTAAATCTAACAGGTTATCTTTGGTCTGTATTCAATTTATTTATATGTTAAAATGAAAATAAGGCAAATTTATATAATATTTAGTTTCATTGTAATGACTGTATATACGCATATCCCTGAACTAAGTACATTTCTGCAGCTGTTATTATGTTTAAAAGAAAACGAAAGGAGGCAGTGGTACAGAAAGGAAAATTGCAGTGGCCAGGGCGAGCTGACTGAAGTTATTAACCTGTTAAATGTCACCCCGTCCCGTATACGGGACGCCTACGTTGACTATACTATATTACAATAAAATCTAATCTAATCTTGACAAACTATATATCGTTGGAAAGATCTAAGACTCCCAAATATATATTTTACCAATATGTTTTGTTAAAAATTATGTAGGTAATAGATGAATTTATGACAAGAGTGCACCCTCAGAAATCTACATTACAAAAGGAGCTTTGACCTTTGTTTAAAAAAAAGACTTCCTCGTTGCCTTTTTCTCTATCACATTTTAGAAATCATCAGAAGTTATATATCACTTGAAAACATAAAATCTCAAAATTCATCCTTCAAAACCCATTTTAAAATCAGACATTGCATTACCATGTAAATGGTATGTTTTCAGTCATGAATTATAAAAATTTAGGTTTGTATCATGCACATTCATCTCTATCTTCAAAAACGTCAGTGACAGTTAACAGGTTAAGTCCGCTGCTGTTTGCAGAATGCACTTGCGTCGTCGTGGACATCACACTCCCGAGTCGAATGCACAAAGTCCGCACTTCCGGAGGAGGCACGTCCAAAATCAGCGTAGTTTGTATTGAGAAACGCGCCCAAACCTACGTCACCAGTCTATTTGCCTAATCTTCCCGGTACTTTACACCGCGGTGGAAACACAGAAAGCAACAGGTCTAGGGGGAAAAAAGTTCCTGGGAAAAAAAGTTCCTGGTACAAATGTTCCGGGTAATTTCGGTGGAAAAGCGGCATAAGATATGTATATTAGAATTATGTCCCTTAAAGAGATACTTCACCCCAAAATGAAAATTTTGTCATTAATCACTTACCCCCATGTCGTTCCAAACCTGTAAAGCTTTGTTCATCTTAGGAACACAATGTAAGATATTTTGGATGAAAACCTGGAGGCTTGTGACTGTCCCATTCACTGCCAAGTAATGTGGGGTAAGTGATTAATGAAAACATTTTCATTTTAGGGTGGAGTAATCCTTTAACATAATGTACTGAACACTATGGACTTCAATTTATGTTCTTTTTTTAAACACACAATTCCCCAACTGAACTTTTTAGGCTGGTAATGACTATAATTATGCAATTTAATTTTCCATAGCAGTCTTAGAAGTTTTTTCTGAGCTCGGGGTGCTGTTGCCGATGGCAGTAGATGTGCTTTCTGACAGACAGGTCTGTGCCCCAGGGGTCAAGGCGTTTAATGCTGCACAGGAGATTGAGTTAGTGGAGAGGTCATGCTGGTTCACTCATGCTGGTGCTGCTGTAGCATCAAATACATCTTTTTTTAATACATACTTTCTGAATGAACGTCCAATTTCTTTTTCAAGAGGTGTTTTTAAGTTATTGTGTCCTTTATTTAGTACTTGAATATGCACAACTTTGCATGATGACTTTTATTTATTTTTATTTGCTGGTGCAGTGCGATTCTCTTTTTGATTCCTTTAGCCATGATCACCGATACCATACAGTCAGATGAGAAGTCTATCCCGAAGAATAAGAAGAACATCAAAATGTGGTTTAGCCCAAAGAGTCGTAAAGTACGCTGTTGCATTGAGAAACCTGTTGACTCAAACAAATCAAATGAAGTCCAGGGAAAGAAAGCCAATCCATCATCTTCTTCCAAAGACCAGTCCGTCTTCAACTTCACCTCTTCCTCCCAGGAGTCTGGCTCATCCTCCCCTCCACAGGGGAAGGCAAATCAGAAAATAAAGAAAAAAAGGATCAGCCAAACCTCCAAACAAACTGGTGGTGGACAAAGGCCAAAAACATGGACTCAGACTATGCAAGAATGTAAGAGACTGAAGCCAGAGGTGAGTAATCAGCAGTGCAACTTTGGAAAAGTAGGTACTAAAGACAAAAAGGATGGAGAGGACGAGACAGTGAGCTCTGCGGTTGACAACAGAAGGTCCAGTAAGATAGTTTCTTTCCATTTCCCTCACAGCCAATCTGAGGAGACCCATAAGGTTGTCCATCAAGGATAGAATCAAATTCCTGGTCCCCAAAAAAAGCATCCTAAGCAATTTGGAAGTTGAAGACTCTGAGAAACAAAACTCTGCCAATTTGAGTTTACCATATTATGAAGCACAGGTTGAGCCTGTCACTGATATCCTACAAGAATCCAATGAAAACAGTCCAGGGCTTCCTCATCCTTCTCTTGCCAGAGTGCTTAAGATAACCAGAGAGGATCAGGACAGTGATGATCCACAGAGAATGCCAAAACAACCCAGAACGATTTCAAGATGGAAGAAGAGATCATCTGGAGAAGAAACTGCTTCACCTGAAGACCACTCTCAGAGTCTGAGAACATGCAGACAGTCCAGTGAGAAGAACAATGTGAACCCAATCACACCAGCTACCCCTGACCTTGGGAGGAAGTCTTCAAGTGTGAGACACAAACAGGCAAGTCCGGCTTACATGAAGAGGAACCACAACGGAGAGACGCCACTGCACTTAGCTGCCATAAAGGTTTGTGTTCACTTACATCCGCGTGTTGCCAAAATTACATGCATTTGTGCTAATATAGGGTTTCAAAGTGACATAAAGTTGTGTTAAAATATAGTTTCTAGACAGCCTTTATCAAAACGTGGAAAATGTTTTCTTGTCCCATTTAAAAGTTGATAAGCACAGTAGGAATACAATATATTGGTACTATTTTAGTTATTTTTTTAAGTGGTATTTTGGATTGATCGACTGATATTTGATAATTGTATATGTGAATGCGTTATGCTCTTTTTACATTTAGGTGACTTTTTTTATCATCTAAAGCTCACTTAAAATTTTCATTAAATAGTTTTTTTAATTAAGATGTTTTGTATAATCTAACAAATTTCAAAGTAAAATTAAATCTTTCATACTACTAATTGTAATGTTGAAATGCCTGAATTAACTTGTAGCATTTAAAATTTTTAATTTTTACAAATGTTCTTTTACAAAATAGTGTAAATATGATATTTTTTTTTTATATCTGCTATTTATCACTTTTAGGCCGTGACTTGAAACTTATGATCGTCTCATAGGTATTAAATATTGGTGGATCCCTATTTTTACTATATTTAGTAAAATAAAATTGTGTGTGTGTATGTATATATATATATATATATATATATATATATATATATATATATATATATATATATATATATATATATATATATATATATATATATATTTATTCATATATTTTTATATATTCATATTTTATTATTACGTTGAGAAATAATGTAAAATACTGGTAAAATACTATAAAATTTTTTTTTTTTTTTACAAATTTTGTAAACAAGTATTTTAGTTCCCCTTGCTTCACAAAAATCATTCAAATTTTAATGGTATACAGAACACGAATGAAAGATATAATTATAAAATAAACCAAATTTCTTGTGCCATTCATTATAAATGGCTTTTAAAGTGAAACTGAATACCAGAGTGTAGGAAATGTGCTAAATGAATAAACTTTACATGCTTAACAAGCACAAACTGTAAAAGTTGCATGTGTGGAGAAATAAACACTGAAACGCAAAAGGTAAAACCAGTCACAAGTCTGTAAACCCATTTTATACACATTAGATTATTTACATTTACATGTTTTCTTCCTCCTGTCCATGTGACCAATTTGTTTGTCTCTAACCAGCAGTATATATATTTTTTTAACTGGTGGTTTGCTGTTCTTTGTTACCATTCCAGCAGCGATTCATTTTGGTCACTTAATGATTGATGCTAGGTCAGTGTTTGAGTCTGGTTGATCAATATCTGCTAACACAGACCTTTTGACCCTGGTCTTCTGAACAGGGTGATGTGGAAGAGGTCCGTAAGCTCCTTGCTCAGGGAGCCAACCCCAACCTGAAGGACAATGCAGGCTGGACATCACTGGTGAGCCAAGAGAAATCACACACAATCCTACATAAATCTTTTACACATAACATCCTTGTCTATATTTTGAGGCTGTCTGGGCTGAAATTCGATGGAAAGCTTTTCCCTATATGTTATCCTAGCATAATGCTAAAGGTTCACTGAATACTACAGTATATTGTCTTAATGGTTATTGTAGATTTTACCATTACCTTTCTGTGTTTGTTTTTGTTTTGTTTGTTGTTGTTTTTTTTGTTTCATTTAGCCGATTAAGTGTAAGATCAATGTAGCTTTTTGCATTTGGAAATGGTCAAATGAAATATGAGCATTGGTTGTGCAAATTTAGCTTGTAGCTTGTACATTTACTGACAAAATTCCACACAAAGCTATAAAAATAAATTCAGTGCACCAAGCATCAATGCTATGTTTTATTTTATTGTTTGCTTTCTACAATATATTTTAATTATATTTTATTACGTTATGAATATTTTTGCAATATTGTCCTCTAAACTAAGGCATCATCACAATTAAAATGATCATGCTTTTGCAAGCTGTTGGGTCAAAACCACATTATTTACTGAAAGGTTAAACCGTGTTGTTTGGGGGAAGTTGTCACATGTTAAAGGATATGAATTGGTTTATATATTTTTTTAAGTTGCATTTTTTTTTTTTTATCGTGACACTGTTTAAATTGTCAATGCTTTAATGTTTCAATAAAATGTTCAATAGCAGGTTTCATTGTGACAACTTACCCCATATAAAGTTTTAGACAATGCTTACCCCATGTTTCAGTATATCTTTCTTTCCTTAACAGTACTGTACTTTTATCATATAATTGTTTTATAGCTTCTACAATTTGTGATTCTACAGAAATATACTTTAATAAGTGAACATACACTTAGAAATATTCAGTGACCCCTGCAAGTGCGACCCCTAGCTCAGGTTGCTTAGGGCTTGAAAATTTGTGACAAATGTACTTTACAGTTTATATAATGCATCATCATTTCTTTCACATTATAGTAGACTGTTGAGAATTAGGAAAGAGGATTCTTAACAGCTGAATCGTAAATCTTCTATGAAAAACCTTTCACAACTGAATAATAATGAACCACACCATGTTCTAAGTTTCTTAAAGAAAGATCTCTGTGAATATATAACTGCATTTCCCCTCAGTCATAAATCCCACAGGTTTATATGAAATGCCTTTGCCAAATTGTAGATTCTAGGGAATAATTGGGTCCAAACTATTATAATAATGCTATTGCTCTTTTAATCCTTCATAATAAGACAACATTTTTATATCTGCTACCAAGGCAGTTATGTATTGTATTTGTGTTTGTGTTTTTGCAGCATGAGGCTTGTAGTCTGGGTCACCTGGGAGTGGTGGAGGAACTGCTTCAGCAGGGGGCGCTGTTGAACACCCCAGCCTATCAGAACGACTCTCCACTCCATGATGCCGTAAAGAATGGGCAAATAGCAGTGGTCAAGCTCTTGGTTGAACGAGGCGCATCCCAAAATGTCCTGTGAGTACTTGACCTTACATTACTTCTTGGTATTTTTGTGGAAGCTGGATATATTTGAAATGGTTATCTTTTGTCAAGTCCAGTCAAAAGTTTTGAAGGAGATTGTGTTGTATGCCTTTATTCCTTTATTATTTGTATTATTATTGTTAGCAATTTTCAAACCAGTTTTTGCTGTTTAATGTTTTTTGTTGAACTGTGATGCTTTTTTTTCTGGATTGATACAATTGTCATTGTACCGTATTTTCCGGACTTTTTTTCATAGTTTGTCTGGTCCTGCGGCTTATAGTCAGGTGCGACTTATCAAAATTAATTTGACATGAACCGAGAGAAATGAACCATGAGAAAACTTTACCGTCTAAAGCCACCAGAGGGCGCTCTATGCTGCTCAGTGCTCCTGTAGTCTACACTGAAAACATATAGCACCCTCTTGCGGCTGTAGACGGTAATGTTTTCTCTTGGTTCTAAATAAATGCGACTTATAGTCCAGTGCGACTTATTTATGTTTTTTTCCTCGTCATGACATATTTTTTGGACTGATGCGACTTATACTCAGGTGCGACTTATAGTCCAAAAAATATGGTATTTACTTTCACTTTTGATCAATTCACCGAATCCTTGCCGAATACAAATGTACATTTCTTTCTTTTTCATTTTATATTTTATGTATATATTGTTTTTGTTTTTTTGTGTGTGTATTTTTTATTGTTGTTTAGGTTTTTGCACCATCTACTGAAATGATAACTTTACAAATTAAAAGTTCTTAATCTTATTTAATTATTTATTTAAATTTAAGTTTTATGTATACAAACCAAAAATAGGATTTGTCGTAAATTAATGCATCTAGCATCAAACATTTATTGCAAATACTATTTAATGGATAAGTCAATTTACCTGCTTGACACTGCACCTCAGCGCTACAAAATAAAAGATGTTGCAAAATCTCCACAGGTTGACACATTTCTACTGTTGAATGGTATACCATCACTTATACTTCTTAGCCCACTTATGTGAAAGTATTTTATTCAATCATTTTATAGGTAAATTTTTTGTAACTTGTGACTGTGCAGTGGTGTGTACCTGGTGTAGAAATGTTCGGGAACTTCTGCTCCGCTTCCTCCCACTTGCCCTTTATCTTAATGAACTCTATTTCTCCGAGATTGGCAGCGAAACCAGATGAACAAATGCTCATCCCAAGAGCTCACTGCATGCGTCTCTGCATCTCTTTTTGTCTGTCTGCCCTTTGTACATTGATTGACTAGTGCTGTGCTGTACTGGGAGTGTGCATAAAGCATCAGCAGATTTATGCTTCGTTAGTCAGTGGTGAAGTGAAGCATCAGCTCTGTCATAGAAGCACTGCTCTGAAGCAATCCACTCCTGTCACACATAATCAATCACTTTCACTCCTTGTGGTCTGGAATCGAAGCAGTAGGGCTATAGGTGGAACTGCTGTGGACAGAGCCTTCTCTGTAATGTGTGGTATGAATTGACTGGCACATCCCTGCAGTACCAGCAGTAATCTTTAATGCTTTTCAGATCTGAAAAGGCGCTCCTTGAGGGACCGGGAGGGTAGCAAGTACAAGCAAGACTAGTGACTCTAGTGAGCTACATAAGCAGCATCCTAACTGTCACCGAACCTCACGAGTGACTGATTTGGAATGCTCTACGTGGACAGATACATTTTTTTTTTATTAAATGTTATTCACTAGCATGTAAAAGTTTGGGTTTGGTAAGATATTAAATGTCTTTCAGAGAAGTCTCTTAGGCTAACCAAGGCAGTTTACAAATGTTCTTACAACTTAGTATAATTTATTCCTTCCTAATACTAAATTTTTCCAGATATAATAAATATATTTCTGATGTTTTTGAAGGATATGTCTAATGCTCAACAAGGTTGCATTTATTTGATCAAAAATACAGTAAAAATGTAATATTGTGAGAAATTATTACAATTTGATATTATTATTTTTTTTAAGTGCTTAATGGTTCTAAAGGTTCTTATGCTCTTAAATTAAATGCTTATTTACTAGGGTTCAAAAGTTTGGGGTTGGTATTTAATATTTTTATAGAAGTCTTATACTCCCCAAGGTTTCATCTATTTGAGCAAAACACAGTAAAAGTACTTAAAATAACTTTTCTATTTTAATATATTCTGAAAAACAAGTTATGCTTGTTAAGGCAAAGCTGAATTTATAGCATCATTACTCCATTCTTCTGTGTCACGAAGAAAGCCTTCAGAAATCATTCTAATATGCCAGATTTGGTGCTTTTCTTATTATTACTAATGTTGAAAACATTTGTGCTTCTTAAAATTTTTGTGGAAACTGTGATGTTTAATGAATATAACTTTCAAAAGAACAAAAAAGTACTCTTTTACCCAAGATTTTATTGGTAGTATATTTGTTCCTAGTTACCTGTATTTGTTAGTGTACATTTATAATCCACCATCACTTCATCCCACTTTGATAGTAGCCTAAATTTTTTATTAATAATGCCTGCTTGGCTGATTGTCAGTATCTACCACACCCATTGAAATATCAGTTTTGGGGACCACTAAACTTGCATATTTTCAGCGTGTTGGTTTCTATTCTGACATTGCCTTCTCTTTGAAGGAAGTGTCCTAGGAGGCAGCATAATTAAGATGACACCTAGTAAGGCAGTTTCCTACTAGGCTGTACAATTCAATAGCTGCTGTTCCAACCAAGTAAAATTAATTAGTTTAACCCAAGCTAAAGAATAATAATGTGCATTTGATCAGATACAACTGCAGTCACAAATTATTAGATGCATTATTTGAATGCTTGGTAAAAGGTAATATAGATTTAAACAGAGTGTGTGTCTTAACCCCGAACATTATCGTGAAGGCTATTCGAGTTTGGGAGCCAAATGTGAGAAAGCTCTACCTCTTTTAGTGGACTTTGCTATCTTAGGAACTACCAAAAGTCCAGCGTTTTGTGACCTTAGGGAGTGTGATGGATTGTAACGTGGTAGAAGACTAGTTAGGTACACAGGAGCTAAAGTGTTTAGGGCCATATAGGTAAGTAATGATAATTTGTTACTGATACAGAACTTAATAGGTAATAAAATTGGGATAATATGATCATATTTTCTTGACCTCGTAAGGACTCTAGCCAGTGCGAAAACAGAAGAGCTGTGTACTAGTAGAAACATTTTAGATGGATTCGGCTTGCATAAGCTCGATTAGTTTTGTTGATGTAATCCAAGCTTTAATGCTTAGCGCCGCCATTCTTGATTAGTTTGGTTAAGTGGACAGGAACAGCTGGAGCACCTTCGAGGACTAATTTTCACATCTCCATTGATCTGTGATTTATTGGTCCTTTTACCGCTGACATCTGTGTCTGATTTGTCAACTGCGAGATGGATGCTGTTGCTGAGAGGTTTTAGCTTACTAATATCTCTCTTTTACTGCATGGAGTGTCTCATTTTGCTGGAGGTGATGAATGCACACCTCCCCTTTATCAGTATGGGTAACACACACGCCTGTAGGTGGTGTCTGCGTATGAGACACTTTGGCATTATTGGATTTTCTCTTTTTGAGATTAGAAGCTGTGTGTCGCACCAAAACAAAATCATTTACATCCTATGGGAGTGAGAAGAGACTGTGGGCTTGTATGGGGGTGTGGGGGTGGCTCATGAATCCAAATGAAATTTTATGGACCAGTGGACCTCTTAATTGCCCCCCAGGTGTTATCTGTGCTGAAGCTTAATCTCAACATACAACCCTCTCCACTTTATTTTATTTCCACCTCTCTTTCCACTACCATCCAACAGGGACAAATGATCTAACGAGGGGCCGTCACACACTGCTTGCCAAACAGATCCTCTTCGGATTTGTCCTAGGCCTTAACATCTCGCTTATCTGATAGTTTTGCATACTAAGTGAGTTGCACTGTGTAAACCAGGCCCTTTTTCACTCATGTGTGGAAGCTTGTTTCCGTGACTGAATAAAAAAGGTAATTGTGACTGCTCAACATGCAGGATTTTCAGTAAACATCCCACAATGTAAACATTTTTCCCTCAGAATTTTGTGATGTAAACTCACAATTGCATTTTATAAAATCTGACTTATGAGATATAAACTTGCAGTTTTAAGAAAATGTCAGAATTGTAAGTTGTTTTTTGTGGATGCTTTGATTTCTATTGTTTGAATAGTAAGTTTAAAAGAACCGTACTTTTTGTAATTTAAAACTTTCCTAACATTCTAAACATCTTTGCTGTCACTTTAGATCAATTGAAAGGCATCCTTGCAAAATAAACGTATTAATTTTCCTATTAACTTTATTAAAATTATAATTAACATAGGGAAATATTCTAGCGACAGCGTAAAGATTTTGCTTGCTTACTTTTAAAAAACAAAACGTATTGTTATAAATATAAAAGTTCCCCAAGAAGAAAATTGCATCAAAATGAGAGTAATATAAATTCAGATATATATCTTTTGTTTGCCTCTGCCACAAAACTCCCATTCTCTATGACTGTTTCAGACAAGACTTGTGAGCATCCTTTTGAACCATAAAATGACAAAAGGGACATCTTACATCTCTTAAACTTCACAGCCATGCAAAAACAAAAGCTACAAGACAAATCCGCAAAGTTTGCCGTTTTGTGAGGTTTTTTTCTTCCCGGTTGGTTTGACTTTTCTTCGAGTATGAGGCATTAGCAGGCTTAACAGAACGCATCTAGAGGATACAGTCCTTGAAAGTGTTTTCGTTTTAAAAAAAAGAGTACTTTGCATAAATTATACATATGTCTGTGTTTTTCAGGAATATGTTTGGCCTACGGCCGGTGGATTATGCATTGACTCCAGAAATGCAGGAGGTCCTAAGAATGGCCCCGGAGGCACCTCATCCTATAACACGGACCCCGAGCCCTCCCACCAGCCTCACTAAGGTGCATGACCCAAACCCGCCTCGCAACCAAACGCACTCAAAACCAACAGATACAAAATGCTTGTGTTTTGTACATAATTTTGAAACCTGCTTTGAGGCGGCATATGTCAAGAACATAAATGCAAATGAAGTGTGCAGTAGAGTTTATTTGTATTCTCGCAGGCTGAAGGCTGTGTGCGAGAGACTGGTCCAGTGGTTGTGATTGGCAGTCAGCTGACGCAGATTCAGCAGAAGCTGCTTGCCAAAGCAGCTCAGCTCTTTGGAGGGAAACAAGTAAAGTCCTTTTCTAGTGCAGGTACATCTCCTTTGAGTTCTTGTGTAAAGGAATGAGTGGGTTCAAGAATTTGGAGTCAGTAAGTTTTTTTTTTTTTAATGTTTTACATTATTTTGTGCTTGCCATAGCTGCAGTTTTTGTGACATATTATTACAATTTAAATAACTGTTAACTATTTTAAGATGTCATTTATTCCTGTGATGGCAAAGCTGAATTTTCAGCAACATTAGTCTAGTAATCAATGTGACATGATCTTTCAAAAATGATTCGGTGCTCAAGAAACATTTCTTATTATTATCAATGTTGAAAAAAATCTTCATTTTACATACAGGTCTTTTTTAAGGTTTAAAGAACAGCATTTATTTGAAATATTTTGTAACCTTATGTCCTTATTGTCACTTTTGATGTCATGGCTGAATTCATCATGCATCCTTGCTGAATAAGAGTATAATTTTTATTTTTTTTAAATATAATCTTCATGACAAATTAAGTCTGTGCAAAAACAGCTTTACGTTTTTCAACATAAGTTGCAAACAAAATATCGAAAACAGTAAAATTAATATTATAAAATTGAAAGTTTTTGAAGAACCACATTTGAAGGAGTTGTAAAATGGCCAACAAACCATCTTTAACCCTCTGAAGTCGATTAACGTGTATACGCGTTATGAGGCATTTTCTCCTGATAACCCTGAAAAGAACTGAAATTACACTTTCAGTTTTGATCTTACAGATAAGAGCAATAGATCAATCGAATCTGTAAAGGGTCTACTTTTTTGTATACAGCCATAGTAACAACAAAACTTTGTGCTTTTATAAAATAAAGATAACAAACAAGGTGTGCTGTCTGCAGCCTTTGTCTGCGCTGATCTTCTTTTAGACACGCGGTGTGATAAGTTGAAAGGACAATTTATTATTATTTTAACATCTGACATGCAGCGCAGTCTAATGCTGGGTTTAAAACAATGGACCAATCAAATGAACCTGGCGGCAGCTTATGCTAATTTGCATGTGTATATGTGTACAAGTATTTATATTAGCGAAAGTAAAGTTAATGTTATAAATAAATAAATAAATAAATAACCAGACAAACAGATTTTTTGACTTGCCAGTTTTTATTCACATAATCATATAATTCATAACATTATGAAATATGTGGCATATAAAGACTATAAATTGTTAAATGAACATCAAATCTTAAAGGTGAGGATAAAAAGCTGAAGATAAGATTATTTCAACACCACGTGGATGGCTAAAAACAGCTCAAAAAAACAGTGAAACATTTTCAGAGCAGTGAAATGAAGTGTCTCTTTCTTTGCCTTTCTTCCATCACATAGAAGAGCATTACAAGGCATCCAGCTGGAGCATAAGAGGGATATTTTGAAATCTTACATTATGAAATCAGCACTTTCAGTGACAAATCTAGCTCTCACCGAGTCTTTCGACTCCTCCAGAAATCACAACAAAAGATAAACAATGTGGAGTGTCTCAAAGTTGAAACAGAGTAGAATTAAAGCAATTGAAGCAGTTTCTCATAGGCTGCACATAGCTGAACAAGGGCAAACGCAATTTTCTTGAAGAATGTATTCTGTGCATTTGTCACACAACAAAGTAAGAGCTTTTGGGTTTTGTCCTTTTCTAGAATTAAAATTACCTCTAGGGATTGATGTGTAGCGAACCACTTCTGTACTAGGTAGGAGCCTCTAAATAATGTGTCTTTGTTTTCCTGATATTCATTGAGCAGTGTTGTTATAGTTAACAAAAAGTATTATAATTTGTGAATAAAAAAATAAATAAAATGATTAAATATAATATCAGTATTAGGTGAAAAAAAATAAAGAACTGAAATAAAAATAGCGCTAAATAGAAATTATATATATAAAAAAAAAGATGAAAGCACATACTGTAACAAAATTACTAAAACTAAAATAAAAACTGAAAATATAACAGAAGAAGCTAATTCAAAATATGACTTAATGCTGCTTTCCATGGCATCATGCTGAATTTGATGATCTTGAATAAATTGAAGTTAATTTTTTTAATGTTTACAATGCTTGTTTCTCAACAGAAATTAATACAAATGTGATGAATAGTACTACATGAATAGTAATTTATTTGTTTGTCTATAGTTATTAACTGCTTCCCTCTTTGATTTTACATCTCTTCAGTTACCCATGTGGTTGTACCAGATGTTCCCATCATGCCCTCTACCCTGACCACACTGCAGGGCGTACTCAATGGCTGCTGGATCCTCCGTTTCAGCAGTAAGTAATGAATCAAAGCATTAGATTGTTGTAAATGTTTATGCTCAGGTAAGTTTACATGAATATTAGTCATTTGAATGTTTCTGAATGCTGAGGTTTCTGGATGATGGAAATATACCGTAGTCCCCAAAGAAATAGATCCTTGCATCCAGATTTGCAAAGATATGTACAGGTGAGCAGTGTTTACTCTGTGTAGCTCTTGAACAATGGATATAAAATAACTGTTAACCTATGAGAAAAATATTAATAATATTATGTGACTCTGTGGTTTTTCTTTAAAAATGAACATGGTTATAATTTTATTCTATTATATTTGATGCAGTTATGAATTTAGCATGTGGTTCTTGTTCTGTTATTTAGCACTGCATATTTCCATATGTAAGATTCAGATCAGTTTCATAGTGAAAATTAGTAGTCCATGGCTGAAGTGTCGCCCACTCATTTAGTCTTTTTATCGCTTTTATCCAAATCGACTTACAATTGGGGGATACATAAAATAAATCTTCTTAAAGGGTTAGTTCAGCCAAAAATGAAAAATTATGTCATTAATGACTCACCCTCATGTCGTTCCAAACCCGTAAGACCTCTGTTCATCTTCAGAACACAGTTTAAGATATTTTAGATTTAGTCCGAGAGCTCTCAGTCCCTCCACTGAAAATGTATGTACGGCATGGGCGTAACTTTGAGTCTACCACTGGGGGGGCTAAACTCGAGTAATATTTATTAATTTATTTATTGAAACATTTTCTTGTGTAAAACATGCTAATTTGCCATTCCTGTATTAGAAATACAATTTGATACTTTTACTGATTAAAAAATTAACATCAAATAACAGAATTAAATACCTTCAAATAGAGAAAATGAAAGTGCAATTGTATTATTACTTCACATGAAATAAGACTCAATAGTAGAAAAATAACTATGTTGAATTATATTGATGTTCAAATCGTAGTTGTTTTTTCAGATTAATCGCAATGTAATTTTTGGGCCAAATTGTGCAGCAATAAATGAATGTCTCAAATTGCAGAATGAGTGCGTGAGTAGGTATACACAGTTCAGTTTAGCACTCTGTCTGTGCCACACTTTATGAGCTGATGATGCTGTGCCTCAGCTTTCTGTTCTTATGTATGAGTCTCCATTGCTCAGTGTAACACAGTTCAGTGCTCATGAGTGTGTGGGCTTTTAGCACAAACCGATCCACAGCCACCCACCACACACACACACATACACACACACACACACATGGATCTTCGATGTCCTCTCTCATAATCGTGAATCTAATTAGCTAATATGCTAATGGCTCTTTGCTGCTCGACTAACAACCTGACCCTATCGTCCAGAGAGAGACTTGGATTAACCCCGTGATGTAGCATTTTCACCACCACCGCCCTCACGGGGTCCTGGGAAATGAACACTCTAATTAAAGAGGCAGAGGAAGTGTAATTACAGCTCATGATTACTATGGAAGGTTCCGTGCTCCTATACTTTAGGTGGTATCGGTGTTCTGTAACCATGGGCTGGGCTGGATATAAAGATACACAGTGACACTTTGAGTGCAGGAATACTAATCCTGCTAATGGCTCAGCATCCAACACATTGGATTTTTCATTATGATAAGGGACTATGGAGGGAGGTGGACAGAAATGTTTGGTTACTCCTACAATTTGATTTTCATTCCAGGCCAGTTTGCACATAGTATTGTAATTATTGTGTAATTAAAACACACACACACACACACACACACACACACACACACACACACACACACACACACACACACACACACACACACACACACACACACACACACACACACACACACACACATATATAATTAGCAATATTTTGGTAGACTAAAGTAAAATAAGTCAAGATATATTCTAATTTATATTTATTATATACAGTTTTTATTTTATATGTAATACACCTAAAACACGCATTAATGTTTATAGGGATCATAAGAAGCGATTTCATGTTTTTCGATGTTCTTTTTAGCAACGTCATATGACCCCTTTAGTCTGAAAGCTGTTTGCCGCCTTACGCTTACCAAGGCTGCATTTTATTTGATAAAATAAAATAATAATAAATAAATAAACAACAGAGTAATGTTTCTTTGATGAATAAAAGGTTTACAAGAACATAGTAAGAACACAATTTTTTTTTTTTTTGCATTATGCCTTTACTGTCACTTTTAATACATTTTTAATCAGTTCCAAATTTACATGAAAATACATCTTATTTTATCAATTATATATAGTATAGAATTAATATTTTTTTTACAAGTACATTTGGAAATAGTATTAAAATAAAAACAGGTGTTCAAACTGCTCAATATAAAGACACATAGGACAGCCTGTCAGTTGGAGAAGCAATGAGAGATCGAGCTAGAATCTTTGCTCTCCCCTTAAACGGCTTCTTAAGTATTTTTAGACACTCTACAAGGTCCCCATTTATTCCCCTTGCCCTTTTTCTGTCTTCATTCTCATTGGAACAACAGACAATAGCTTCCTGCTCTTCCAGAGCTCTTCAGTCACGAAAGGGCTATTTCAACCAGATGTACAACTAGGGCAATCTGAGCAGAACACTGTCAAATAGTTGTAAACAAGTTGAGCGGGCGAAGGTGGTTTGTGATTGAGGATTTATATATATATATATATATATATATATATATATATATATATATATATATATATATATATATATATATATATATATATATATATATATATTATATTTATATATGCGTGTGAAGCAGAAACTGTTTTTTAGACCACCTTGAGATCACTTGTAGTATATTGTGCTGAAGTCCTTGTGTGAAGAATTGTACCTGACAGAAATGAACAAAAAGATTGTTTTCACCCTTGTTGAGATCCACGATCCCCTCTAGCTTTCTATCTTACCGCCCTGAAAATCTTGTCCTGCTGTGTTACTTTTCCCTAGTGAAAGTCATAAAATGCAGCATAAGACTTGCAGAATTTAAGTGTGCATTGCATCAGTGCTGTTGTACTTATTTGCTTTGAAACTGCATATTTCTTTTACGCTTAAAAATAGTTAATTCTTTCATTTTAATTCATTTTTTTAAATAAAAATAAGCAGCTAATAATATAATAAAATGAATAATATAATAAAACTGCTAATAATATAATACTAAAATTATAATAAATATATTAGCCGCTATATGTATAATTATGTAGCCATTATTTATTTTTTGAAGGGGAATATTCTTTAAAATGTTTCCTTTTATATTCCACTGGAAAAAATGATAGCATACATGGTTTAAAATGGCATGAGGGATTTCATAAAAAAATTTTTTAAGTCTCATGTCATTTTGTTTTAAATCTTTAATGATTTTTATATAGTAAATGCAATAACATTTATATTGTTAGAAATGTTTCGCAATTTACATTTAATGGCTTGAAGTAACTTAACATATTTGTGTTCATTTTAAGCCTCTGAATAAAATTGAGTTTTTTTTTCATCTTCAAGTATGAGTTCCATATTCTCATTATATCAAACTATTTGGGCCATAAAAGCCTGATGTATCAATTATGATAATCGACAAAACATATGCAGATGTTTTTCATGTGTCAGGCTTTACAGATTTAAAATGCAGATGTATAGCTGGTAAGTCTGGTATGTCTCGTTCTCTTACTCTCAGTCTTTCTCCAGGGGTGAGTTGTAGCCTTCAGGCTGTCAGCTGGGTCAGCGAGAGCGAGTACGAGGCAGGTGATGGCCCCCCGCGTGCCCGTGTGAACAGAGGCAGCCTGGTGAGTGACAGGCCGACATGTGGAGGGTCTTAACAGTTATCGACACATTTTCCTCTCTAGAGAGAAGGAATAATGGCTGAGTGAAACCCTCTCCTGGTCCTGCTCTTTAATGGTCTCTCATTGTCAATCTGCCATGTTGATCTGCTCTCCTCAGGCTGGCTTGGCTTTTATTACTGACTGTGCTATGGATTGTGGCTTGTTTCGAAAGTCCCACACTTACCCGAGGACAGAGGATTTAAAGAGACTGAACACCCTTGTGACTTTATGAGAGGACTGTGCATTGTGAGACAATATAGGGCACTGGTAATTTCCCTAGGCCACGGTGTACGACTCACTTTGCAGTGAAGAAGCCAAGCTTGGTGTTCTGCTCTGATTGCTAAGAAGCCTCACGTCTAGTAGCAGTCTTTAACATGAATACTGCAGGATTTGGATGTGTGGTAGGATGAGGTGGTGTTTTGTAAATCAGTTCAAACTGTCTGATTCATTGAATTTATTCAAGAATCTGATTTGATGATTAATTTGCAGCATTATTCAGATAAAAATATATATCAGCCATTTTTCTTTGCATTAAATATTGTACTATTTCACCATCTATTGTATCAAAAATACAATAACAACGATGTAAATAAAATATCATTAAAATTTAAAGTAACTGTTTTCTATTAGATGTATTTTAAAATGTAATTAATTCCTGTGTTGGCAAAGCTGAATTTTTAGCAGCTATTACTCCGGTCTTCAATGATCATGATCCTTTAGCAATCATTCTAATGTGCTGATTTGCTGCTCAAAAAAGCACTTGTGCTGCTTAATATACTCTCAATATTAATATAAAATATTCTCAATGGTTTCAATAGTAAAGCTTTTTCAGGATTGTGTAATGAGCTATTAGTAAAATAATAATAATAATAATATTTTTTATTTTATTTTGATCAGTCACTTTTGATCAATACTAATACATCTTTCATGAATAAGGGTATTCATTTTGTTTTTAAAAATTCTTACTGATCCCAAACATTTCAATGGTGCTGCATATTAAGTTAAATGTGGATATTACTATAAATTGCTATGTTGCAGTTATATTGCAATTAATAACTACATTCACCAATAAAACAATATGCGTAATATTGTTTTATTGGTGGATGTAGTTATTAATCGCTCATTTAGTGAAAAACTGTTTTAAAATCGTACTGTTTACTTTTTTTAAATAGTTTTTGCTGTTTCACTAAAGTATTTTAATGGAAATTTTGTCAAAAGTGCATAAATATGCATTGATTTTAAATATTGCCAAAAGACTAAAAAGTATTAAGAATATTCCATATTGTGCTGATATTTATCAAAGATAACAAGCCTTATAAATGCTGTACTGTAAATAGTGGTTACCTCTACAACATCATTAGAATATAAAAATCATATTCCATAGTTGACATCTGTATTTATGTGTGTAATATTGCAGCTCTTTATTGTGAGGCTTAAATGGCCCAAGTCTAGCATGTTGAAAAAAAATTAACTCATTCGCACAAATGTAACAGGCTCTTCAAATATGCTTCATTCTTTAATGTTTTTCAAAGATTTGTTTTCGCTAATCGTGGATTCTGAATGCACTGCCACAGATTTCGCTTACACTTCTCAGTTTTTCGTTTGGTGTTTTGACAAACCTCTCATGGGGGCGGGCTTAACAGTGATCTACTTTGATTGGATAGTGAGCTTTTGATGGACAGGTGCTCTCTGCGCTGCAAGTACAGACGTCACTCAGTGGCGCGCATATTGGAAAGCTGCGAAGCGTAAGCGATGTGTTTTTCTTCTTTTGTAATGGCATATATTTGATAGTTTTTGAAAAAGTCACATTCAGTTTTATAAAGTTACGTTAATTTTTTTTAAGCAAATATAATTCCATAAACCTGGAATAATCCAGGAATATTAAATGGAATTCCCTGGAAATTACCTTGAAATGGGTAAAAATATTAAAGTCATGTACATTTCTATGGCCAGTAGCTGAGCATTTCATCAGCTAGAAATGTCTCTATGAATGATTTAGAAATCCTGATTAAATGATCATGAAGGACTAGAAACACCATGGAAATGTATTGGTCAAAAGGGTGACCAATATTTATGTTTCACCTTGAAAAAAAGGCAAAAATTATTTCTCCACTGTGACTTGCAGCTAGTACACTTGTATGTTGAGCTTTGGTGCTCATGTGTGAATTGTGGGATCAAATCTGGCCTCTGTTGTGACCCAGTCTGCTTTCTCCCTCTTTTCCCATTCAATTCCAGTCATCTCCACTATCAACATGACAAACACTCAACAAACTGCCAATAAACACAGTGCAGGTCATTACAGGATGCCATAAATGATATATGCAAGTACTTTATTAATGCTTTGTGTACTAAATCACTCTCATTTTTTCGTACATTTTTAGCTGCCTCCCCTCTTTGATGGCTGCTTCTTCTTCATGCTGGGCTCCTTCTGCAAGCCACCTAAAGATGAGCTTATTCAGTTAGTTAACGAAGGAGGAGGACAACTTCTGAATCGCCAGCCCAAACCCGAGAGTGATGTCACGCAAACCCTTAACGCGGCAACATACCATGCCCAGCCTGGTTCAGACCAGGTTCTCTGCACCCAGTATATCTTGTATGATCCTCAGAGCTCCTACAAACCCCAGAAGGTCCGGGTAGGTAAGGTTTGGTCGGCTCCATCTACATGGCTTCTGGACTGTATAGCTGCCTTTCAACTCCTGCCAGTGCCTGAGCACTAGGGCATACAATTGCTGTATTATTATGTTTCAGCTTCATGACATCAAGTAAAATCCTTTTTTTTTTTTCTGCATAAGAGAAAATAGTTTTTATCCTTATCGAAAGATAGAGACATCTTAATTGCTGTTTTCATCATGCTTTATGTGAGGCAAAATAAAGGGTCTGAATATCCCCTGAAGATTCAAGGCACGTGGCAAGTCTTAGGAGATGGTATTTCCATGCTTTTTTTCGAGTCTATTGTGCTTAATGTTTTTTTTTCTGAGACAAATTATGCGCTCTGAAAGCTAGCAAATTATGAAAACATTTGCCATTGTTAGGATACATGACCTATTTTGAACAGACTCTCAACTTGCATGCAAACGATTCAGAGATCTTGTGGGAATTTGATTTATATTCACCCAGACAAAAAGTACATCTTCATCAGACATTTAAATGCAATGCTAATTGCATATACAACTTTTGTTTTAAAAATCCAAATGGTGTTCATAAAGTCCATGATAGGATAATGGGATTCTGGCTTTGCCTCTATAGATGATGAGGTGGCATTTAGATTAGATAAAAAATACCCAAAGAGATGAATGAAGAGAATAAAAGCAATTAAAAGTTGGCCCTTTCAAACAAATAGTTTTTTTTGGTTTTCTTTGCTCGTTGTTTCTGCAAGGGTTAAAAAATAAAAGATTTGGCCATCTCCCAAGATGCAGCTTTCAATGGGATTAGTCAGGGATGCTCCTAATTGCTATTGATTGCTGTGAACCGCATTAAATTGCTTCGCCCTCATCCTGCAGGGACGTGGAGGGAGGCAATTAGTGGTGTGGACAGGGTTTCATGGGGTGATTAATTGGAGGGTATTGAGGGTCCTGTGGGTAGAGGGAAACATGCACCCAACTCTTAACACCCGACTTTGCAAACTTTATCATCTCCCTTCTAACAGTTAAGAGTTTTCAAATGCACTTTTACAAGGCAATGTGCTGTGTGCAGACAGATTCAATCCTGTTGGCAAAGATTCTCATTATGTATTGTTTTTTGCAATGCTGGTTCTTATGTTGATTTTGGTTTACGGTATATCTGAAGATGTCATTATTACAAATCCTGTCTTTTTATATTCATCAAAAATCTTTTATCTAGAATTCATATTAAAAAGAAAGGCTGGAGATATATATATTTCTAATTATTACCTAAACTCTACTCACTATCCAACAGAGGCTGATGAAAAATTTCACTGTAAATCTCTGAACTACTGAATAATGATCTTCTAAATGGGTTCCATCATGAAAGTGCAATGTCTCAAGCCCCATTCGGACAAGACAAGACTATTTTTCCCTTCAGGAAGATTCAGACCTGCTTGTTTATCTTGCACATCTTGGTTAAAATAACTTTTTTTTTTCTTTTTTTGGCCAGCTTAGACATCCTTGATGACAAATGATGCCAGGGATATATAAACACCATATCACATAGCCAATTTTTTTAATCCATGAAAAAATAATATAATACAAATTTTATATATATATATATATATATATATATATATATATATATATATATATATATATATATATATATATATATACATTTACATTCAGCTTTCATAGATTGCCTTTGCCTTCAGTCAGCCTTAAATTAAAAAAATAAAACACTAATACTGTAATTTAACTGTTAAATGTAATCTTTAGTCTCAAGAATATCCATAAAAGAAAACATAATTAAATTTGCATTTAAGAATATTAATACTTAAATTTCTAGTCACAGTATTTTTTTTTTTTTTGACTTGTTTAATATAGTAACTTTGCTAAATTACTTATTTGCTACCTAGTGCACTTCATCTGATTTTAACCTTTAGCATTATTTGGGCTTCTGGCCAGTAAGCAGTTCAAATGCTTTCTGCTTATATCCTATCTGATGTTAAAATATAATGAAATCGAAGATTTAAAGAGAGTAAAATAAAAGAAGTAAAGAAAATAAAGAGAGCCCCATTCTCTGTGTCTGTATCTCATCATCCTCACCTCGGTTAATTTCTTCCCTTAATTATAAATGATCTTGTGGGCACATTTTGTTTTAGCAATCACAGACATCCAGTCTTAATGGCTGTAACTCAAAACATCTGAATAGTGCTTTCCCTTTATGTTGCAGTATTCCCGGACTGTATGTATGGAAGCAATTCAGTTCTGGCTACTGTTTCTGCTACTTATGATGAAAATTGCAGTTCTTCAGTTAGTTTTTATGGGGCTGTAGGATTTCTTTTTTTGGCGACTTCTTGTTGTATCAGCACTTTAATGCTCTCCTAGACAATGATGGATGAGTAAACCTGTGTTGGAGTTACAGTAATGGTCTGAGTTCCTCTCTTTCCTGTTTTCTGAAACTCAGTGTGGTGACGGTTTTCTTAGCAGTAGCAGAAGAAAGTGAACATGTGCTCGGCTCTCCCTGTGACAGAGGGAATGTGATGTTTGCACACTGTAAATGAATGGCTGGTTACAAAATACAGCTTTGTCAGCATTTAGGAACTGCTCAGGTCTGCAGTATCAGATACCCTGTGCATCTAGCTGAAGATGAGCTAGTTGGATATGCTTACAAAAGATGGGAAGGTAAATAAACACACACCGACTTTTTTTTTTTTTTTTTTTTTTACTGTATAACACTTTTTCGGTCTATTTAACAAAATAGTTTTGTCTTCATAAATAATACACGTTTGTAATCCTCTTTCTAACTCTGAATTCAGAATACACATTGAACGCTTCAAGATATTTACATGTTTATACATTAGAAAGGGCACCTGGGCTCTGTATTGTCCCATAAAAATAAATACAAATATTATAATGATAATATTAATAACTGTCACCTTAAATCATAGCACTGTTAAATAATACATATCAGTGAGTAAAATTAGTTTTAAATTAATAGTTCACAGAAAAATTTTAATTCTGTTATTTACTCACCCTAATGTTGTTTGAAAATCGTACGACAAACTTGTTCTTCTGTTTTTATTCACTTAATATCTTCCCTTCCAGTAATATGTTTCCTGCTGCAAGCTAATCGAGAAATATTTTAACGTGACCAACTAATTAAAAAAACGGTTAAAAGATTCAAAATAAAATAATAATTTGTTCACTAATTGGACACCTACTTCTCTCCTAAAACCTCTTGTATATATTTCGGGCTGTTTCTAGCTATTTATTGTATGGCTTCAAAAGACTGGGAATGTAACGCATGTTTTGGGTTCCTTTTGAAGCTTGACAGCTACAGTTCCTCATTCGTTGTAAGAGCATGGCAATTCACAATTTGAAACTTAATACAGTTCTTCAACATTTCTCCATTTATGTCCCATAGAAACAAGTCATTTGGCTATGCAACAACATGAGGGTGAGTAAATGATGCCAGAATTGTTGTTTTTAGGTGAACTGTCCCTTTAAGTGTACTGACCCTCAGCGCCGGTCATTAAGAAAAGCTGATTGTTTAACAGTAATTTTTCCTCTTCCATTATAGATGTAGTTTGTTTGTTTTCAGGCACAAGTTCATATAACAGTTTTGATTAGAAAAAAGAACAATCTTTCACAGCTTCCAGCTACAGTTAGTCAGTGTCTCAAAAAAAGAGCAATGGTTCACTTTTTACAAAACTGACAGCGAATGGCGGAGACATTGACAGACATTGAAGGCCATTTGCACAAAAAATTGGGTCTTTTTAGAAGCATGATGCAGAACAAAATTCCTTCACAGATGAAGCCGGTCCTTCTTTCAGTGGACGTACTGTAACTTGTTATGATTCAGGGTGTTGTGGAAAAAGTACAAATGAGTTGTATTCCATGTCTTCAGGCCTGGACATTATGAATTCCATGTGATTGTCAAAAGAGAACAGTGGAGAACAAATCATACATGAGGACAGATGGGAGTTTTAAGTGCCACAGCTGACTTTGTCAATAAATAATCAATAAATGACAGTTTTACTAATATCTCTCATGACGTCCGATGATGTGCAATATGCTGCCAAAACAATAAACAGCTGTCCAGTTTAATGAATATTTAGGATTAATATATAAAAAACAAACACTGTGTTTTATCCCATACAACAATACCAGGACACATTTTCTTTCGATACAGGCTGCGACTTTGATTACTTTAGGGGCGAAAATTGTGAAAAGAGCATGTCCAGGTCATGGTTCACCCCAAAATCAAGAGAAAGATTTTGCATTGAGAACATTAAACCTATTTTTAGCACCATTTAGATGTTGTGTTGTCATTTTATAAAAAAAAAAAAAATTTGTCAGTTAAGCAAGTTCCTTTCTTAAACTTGAAAAGAAAATATGCAATATAAATATTTATTCATTATGCTTATGAATAAAAAGTATATTTACTTTGTGTCATACATGAATTAAATTATGGGATCAGTTTTCTGCCAAAAGTATTGCAGTCATGGATAAAAAAAAAAAAAATTACCCGACTTTTTTTTTGTGCTCTTAGACATATTCTGCTCATATTTAAATTTGTTGTATTCCATATTCTGCACTTGCTTTTCCAAATGTTACTGTTAGAGTGTCATGTAAATCAGGGTCATCATTGGTCCACTAGTCATCATTGCTCATTAAGTGTCATCATTGGTCCACTAGTTCTAGATTGACAGCTCCTCCTCTAGCCAGTCAGTTGAAGAGTGGAGTTGTTATCACTCCAATGCTCCTCATTAGCTGCAGATGCTCAGTGTTCACTTGAACAGGTGAAAATGGATAACAGTCAGCTGGGGTAACATCTCTCCATACAGGAAACTGTTATACAGTATGTGTCTCCCTGCTTTACACTTACTTGGCAATCTGTTACCATTAAATATTCACCCAATATCATGCACAGGGGGCTAGAGCCCCTGCTCCTTTAATCGCCGACCTTAAAGTGCCCTTTCGGTCTGTGATTTCAATGGGACCCGTTAATCAATAGTCAAGTCTAGCCTAGCAATGCAAAAAAATTACATTCATTCATAATTAATTTACCAATTTTCAAATTTAGTGGTTATGGATCACCAGGTAAGTGTACAGCAGTGACAGGCAGGCACATAACAGTCCTGTATGAAAAGATGTTACCCCAGCTGACGGTTGTCCGTTTTCACCTGTACAAGTGAACACTGAGCATCTGCAGCTAATGAGACGCATTGTAGTATCAATCTAGAACTAGTAGACCATTGGTGATGCACAACATTTGGAAAAGCAAGCGCAGAACATGGAAACAAGAGTGAAGGGAAAACATAACAATATGAGCAGAAAATATCTTAGAAATATAACCAAGAAAAACATGATTTTGTGTGCAAGTGAGATAAATTAGCAGTTTTGTGCAATATGATTTGAAAATATTCTTATTTATTCATATTTATTTGTTGAAATATGCATTATTAAATTTTTGATTTACGCTTATTTTCTGATCTGTGACTATTTTTTGCTATTCTTTAAACTTTGCTTTCATTTTTTTGATTTTGTGCAATTTATTTTTACTTGCATTTTTTAATTTTGGATTCACATTTATTATTTTTTTATCCAGTACTGCAATACTTTTGGCGGAAAATGTATCCCATATTTAAATCACTTAATTTACTGTTAAATGTATACATTTAAAAGATTTCGGAGTAAGGGTGAACTAAACAAATTTTTAAAGTGTTTATGCTGTTTCTAACCCTTTTGTCTTGTTTACCAGTGTTTTACATTTATTTTTCAATGTAATAATAAAATGTGACTTATTTCCAAAAAAAAAAAAAAAAACACACACACACACCAAAAAACCTTATTATAATTTTTTTTCCCCAGTGGTGAATAGGATAATTTTATGTAAAATGTGCTTGAATTTTCATAAAAAATAATTCCACAATGCAAAAAAATAAATAAACATACAAAATAAGCATACTTTCCACTGTTCAATTTTTTATATTTAGGTTGAAATGTGACCTTGACATATTTTTATTTATTTTTTTGATTTACCCACTAATCTAATTTTGTTGTTGTTGAGATCTGAGATTGAATAGTAATTAAATGAATTTAATTATTCAATGTATTTATAATATTAAATTAATAATTATATTAAATGAGTTTCCCAAGGGCTTTGAAGCTCATGTATTGGTGCTACAGTAGGTGTATTAATCTAGACTAGCAGAGAACAGATTAGCTCACAAATCCTCTTCTAGTCTGATTTTAGAAAGCCAAGAGCCCGGCACCCATTGGGATGGGCAGGTTTAGGACAAAAAGAGAAATAGAAGCAATGTAAAAAAAAATAAAATAAAATCACCCGCTCGCATAAGCCTGAGCTTTGCTTGTAGCTGTGGGTCATGTTTGGTGCTTAGTGCTGCACATTCTCGCTTGTCACAGCTTGTGTACACATCTGCACGCTCTCTTCCTTTAGTGTCGCCCTGTCTCTGTGTTAGATGATGCTACACAACATCTGTTTTTTTATATGCTCAGAGCTGTTATAAATGTCTGGTGTGAACAGGACTCTAGGGACTGTATAATAATCATTTGTCTTCTGCTATATGTCATTTATGGACTTTTACAGTTCTTTATTTTAATCGAGACTTAATGATTTGTTGACTTATCTGACAAGCCTTTGCTTCTACATTGAGCTAAAGAGAGACAAGTGACCCTGAAGATGAAGAAAAGGCAGTGAGTGAATACGTGTGTATATATATATATATATATATATATATATATATATATATATATATATATATATATATATATATATATATATATATATAGGTTCTAGCACCTTTGCGGGTCATTGTCGTCTCATTATCAGATCTGCAGATCTGTTATTAAGTAGCTCATCTATCAGTGCTTAGAAACTTAGAAACTTAGAGTTCGAAAGGTTAAAGGGAATGAATGCTGCTGGATGGGAAAAAATACCTATGATAAATCGCAGGTGCTTGGTGAGGTTCCCATTGAATTAATGACTGGTATTCATCATTGAGAGAGAGAGAGAAAAAAAAGCAAATCAGGCATGTGTGGGTGCCTATTTTAAAAAGGATCTATAAGCTCTGCATTAGTTAAAACTGAACGATGGTCATTCCTAACGTTGTGCTGTAATGAGTCTCTGCACAGATGTGTTGTGATACAGGAAAATCTTCAGCAAATTTAGGCTGAAAGTGGCTCTGATTTTGTTTAGAGGTTCTTATTGGTTTAAGTGCTTCTCAAAGTACATCGATCAACATCTTCCTTCTAAGCATGCAAACGAAATTGCCATGAGCCAAGGTTACGGATGCGCTGAAGATCAAAAGAAATGGTTTGAGTATCGCTTTGAAGCGCCAGACTCTATGCAGATTCCTTCCTTTGTTTTAGCCCTCTGCATGCTGGGCTGTGTGTCTGCCGGGCAGTAACACAGAGGGCAGAGGCGGATCATTTATCACTGCATATTGCCTGATTAAAGAAAATTAAAGTAGGTTGCTGTAGGCTAGCTAATTGCTTAGATAACAAGTTCAAGCTGCTAGACTTTAGGAAGGCATGTTTGTTTGTGCTTGGGAGAGAAAAACAAGGGTATTACAAACAGAAAACTCTGCAGTACGGTAGTGATTTATAGCATGCACAGGTTTAACGTTCGGTGACACTTTCCATGAATGTAAAGCATATATTGAAATATAAATGGAGGCCATACTAAATATTGATGGGCGATTTTATTTATTAATTTATTGGATTTATTTTCTGTGAAATTTATTTGTAAATGTTTGCCATTTGGGATCTTAGTGCACAAAATACATTTTGTAAAGTTGTAAATATAACAATATTTTTTTACAAGAAAATTATTTTTGTCTTTCTACTTAAAAATGCAATGTTTAATTCAGTGTGCTAATTTGTACATTTCTTTGAAACTATTTTAATAACTGAATTTTTTATTAAATTAGTTATACATTTTACAGTCTGTAAATTGTATATTGTTGTTTTTGAAAATAGTATCTCATGCTGACTGAGGCTGCATTTAATTGATAAAAAAACTGCTGTATTATTTTTGATAAAATATTATTAAAATGATTTCAATTTATTTTAATATATTTTAATATATTTTAACATTTAATTCATTCTTGTGCTGACAAAGGTAAATTTTCAGCATCATTACTCCCGTCTTCAGTGTCACATGATCCTTCAGAAGTCATTTTAATATTCTGATCTGATGCTCTAGAAACATTTATTATTATCAATATTAAGAGCAGTTGTGCTTAATATTTTTGTGGAAACCATAGTATGTTTTTTAAGGATTCAGGTAGAAAATGTAAAACAACAGTGCTCATTTGAAGTTGAATATATCTGTCATAAATGTCTATAATGTCACATTTGATCAATCTAATGCATCCTCGCTGAATCTTATTAAATATATATATATATTTTTTTGTACTACTGTACCTTGTTCATGGAAAGTGTTTCCCACCTGTAATGCTGAATCCATCCTCATATGAGTTTTCTTACATGAGTGATGCAATCAAATCTTTTTCCAGAACAATCACTGAATCATCTTCGCTTCTCAGCTGTTTCTCTTAGGCTATTTTCCAATTATGGGGTGTAGATCTACCTTATTCCCTGTTGTTCCACTAATTCAACCATTGAAGTCAAACTTGTCATTAATCATTTTTCTTAATGAACAAGTTCATACCACCTAGCAATACTACCACTAAAAATAATTAATCAATAATCAACAAATGTGGGAACACAGAGGTATATACGGGGCTAATGGAGGTGTGGTTTTGTGTACGTAATGTTGTAATGTATGCTATATTAAAATATCTCACTGTAAGCTTAGAATAAAATGATTAATGTTATCTTTAGAGAATTGAGGTGGTATTTTAGGTAAGGTTTAAATGTTCTCATTGAGCACTTATGGTCACGTGAAATATACAAACACTGTTTAAGCAGCATAAGCAACTAATGAAACGAGTGGGTGAATCTCATGAAACCTTTCAAGAACGTGTACAGAATCAAACAAAATCAAACAAACAAAAGTAGTACTATTTTACCTAAAGACAATGAAGCCTGTTTTAGGACCATTAAGACATATTGACACTTATTCACCCTGAAATTATAATTTTAATAACTTTTATTATATAATTATAAAATTATTATAATATCAAGTTATTAAACTTACAATTTCAGGGTGAATAATATTGTATTATATTGTATTCCAATACAGAGAATCTAACGAGAATCCCTGAGAACAGTGAACAATGCCAATTAAAAAGAAAAAGAAAAAAAAGAAACACCATAATTTTGAGGGATTTTTAAGTCAAAATGCACAAAATTATAATGACTTGCTTTTGATTATGAAATAATAATATATTTGTTAGTATTTGTTGTGCTTTTATAATGATTACATTAATTTTTTTATTATTCTTTTCAAATATATCATTAGTTTATTTTAATTTATAATAACTTATTTTGATATTTTAATAAATTGTTAATGTAGTATTCTTGTATTTAATAAAGTAAAAATATTGTATTTCATTAGTGAGAATATAATGAGAAACCTTGGGAATAATGAGAGTTACAAACAACCAACCAACCAAACAAACAAAAACTTAAATCAAACCTCAAATAATTTTGAGGCAAATGTAAAATGTGAATTTGGGTTCATTTTTATGAAAAAAGGCCAAAATAAGAATATGATACATACACAAACACACACACACACACACACAGATATATATATAATGGATTATTTTAAATATAATTTCTAATTGTATTCTTTTGATTTTGGAGTGAAATGTTTTCATGAAGTTCACCCAACTATGAACTCATCACAGGAGAAAAATGTGGCCTCAGTTAAAGACACTTGTTATGATTCTGCCAAGGACTTTTATGCGTGTTTGTGTTTGAGTGTACAGTATGTCCCATGTATCTCAGCACGTCCAGCCCATCTCAGTTTGCCAGAGGAATTGTGCTCCTGCCAATTAGTCCGTCTCTGTCAGAAGGTGGGCCCTGCGCCGACAGTCGTGCCACACATCTCATTGTGTCCCTCCCTTCAGCTCCGGAGGGTTTCTATGATGATGTCTGGCCGTTGAGACACTCCCGACGCAAGCACTGCGCAGGCTTCCACCAGTCCCCGCTGTGGCACCGACAGATGGTGCAGTCGTCCACCTTCACTTCAATGCCAGCTGGGATGATCGTCGTTCCAGCGAAGCAATTTGGACCTGTCACATGGGGGAAAAGAGGAGATTTTAAGGAAGCAGGAATGAGCAAGAGCTCACTGGAGCTTCTTTTGGGAGGAAAAGCCAGAGTGACTCACGGGATTTCTGAAGGCGGAACAGACATGTGGAAGGTTTTCACGGCCATGCACCGATGGGCTTGTTTTTGTAACACTAAAGCTCTTTTGCTCCTCTTTTTCTTTCTCTCTAATTTTTCCCCTCACACACCCATCCTCTCACTGGGATACTTTGCATTCTAATGCACCACAGGCTGCAGGGGCTGCTGAACAGTCATGCTGGCACTATGTGTGATCTGAGCACGCTCTACTCATTCTCTTCTATTGTGGCCTTGAAGCATTGTAGACCATGAGCTATGCAGAAAAACAGTCCATTAAAAAACATTGAACTTATTACATGGTACACTGATTTCAAAACCGAACTGATTTCAAATAATCACTTTTATCAATCACTCATATGTGCAGTTATAATTAAGATCATCTCTTTCATTCAAAGCATGTTAAGGCCAGTTGTAGACAGAAACAGTTCAAAACTTTGTGGTCAGTAAGTAGTATATTGAAATATATTAAAATAGAAATGTATTTCTGTATTTCACTGTATCACTATATTTCTATCAAATTAATGCAGCCTCCGTAAGCATTAGAGACAAAAAAATGAATAAAATTTTACAGAACCCAAACTTATGTTAGTCTGAAACCTGATTTTTACTGAAGTTTACATGATGTTAAAAACACAAATTATTTATTTAGTCCGACTAAAATCAAACTTTATTTTCCACTTACTATTCACAGAGAAAGCCTGTTAATTAGTACTATGGACATCTTTGGCTGAAGTATCTTATGGTTTCTTCAGTCTCTGAAGTATTGAATCCCACTTTTATAGTTTGTATGCTAACACTGTAAATGTAATTCAGTTTTTTAAAAAAATGCTTTCTGCTCCATGGACTTGTGCTCTTTTTTTTTTTTTTTACTCATTTAGTTTGGTCTGGTTTGGTGAGATTGTCAAAGATACAGATTAACAGTCATTAAACAATATTCGACCTCATAATGCTGTTATTGATCAGTCAGAATTAGGAATTACAAATAGCTGTGAAATGCGATTCATCAGATTGTTTTATTCAGTTAACAGCAGGACATTTTTTTTTGTTTTGTTTTTTGTAATTTTGACTAAACACACAGTGTTGTTCAATTACAAGGGTCTATTGTGATCATAATTTACAAGAACACTTATTTTTATGCAATTCCTCACTTCCTTGCCCCAATGAGCAGATATTAGTGGCCTGCTGTGGAATAAACCCGAAGCGGTTGGTATAATTGCTTAGCAAATATCTATATTTACCCATGTAAAGTGGTAATGATCATTCCTAAATGACAGCAAATCAAAAAGTGGAGTAGGCTGACAATGTGTTTAATTAATTCCTGTTCTGAATTGGGCTGTAATGCATTTTGTAACCATAAAATTACAATTTCAACACAGCCACTATTGTCTAATGTTTTTCAAGATTATTGTATTTGTGCCTTGCAATGAAATTTACATGAAGGTATCAGGTTATTTATTTTTAAGGTATTGAATGCAACTATGCATAGTTTACTGTTATTACTAAAGTATGTATATTTAACATGTAATAAGGACAATAAAAAAGTGTTAGCAAAGCCAAAAATTATTTAAAGCAGGTAAAGCTAATATGAAAAGTAAAATAATAATAAAACGCAGGGTGTGCATTTATAAAACACATTCTTGGTTTCTCCGATCACAAATGAAGACAAATGGTTTTGTGTTTACGTGGTGTGATATGCAACGCAATGTGTAAAAAGACTGTATAAGCCATTATAATCAGTAATTATGTCCCCACTGGATGCAAAAAATGCGTCTTTGTAATGGGTTTTATTGCTTTTATGTCATTGTGCCAGGACACGACATCACAGTATGGTAATTACTGTAACATTTCCTTCACACGCTTGAGGTATTCGGCCAATCACAATGCACTGGATAGCTGGCCAATCAGAGCACACGTTGCTTTTCAGAACCATGAGCTTTATAAAAATCAATGCAATTCAGAAATTTCAGGCGGGGCATTGAGGAGCAACAAAAATGTTCAGTACATGGAAAATATATATATATATATATATATTTACACAAATACACAAAATAATGTTCTTTTCAGCAACTTCATATGACCTCTTTGAAGGCTTGTATAAATTGCACAATGCAATTCTAATATTTATCTGTGAGTGGTGCATTTCTTTGTCTTTATACCCTATAGTCTCTGTTATAGCACTTGACCTTTGGTGACCTCACGGGGACTGAAGCTGCAATTAGTGGCTACTATAAAACAAAATCTATAACAAGAGTCAAGGTATGAGTAGAGCATATCTGCTTATTCAATCAGTGTAGTTTAGAATAGTCCAGTTTAAGTTGTATTAAATATTAATATTCTCTTGTGGATGTACAGGCTACAGTGTTCGTACTTATCAGTCTTATTTTAGTAACAGGATGCTTTCATAGATACACATCTTATGAACAAATTAGATATCAGCATAAATTTGAACCCAGAACCCTGTGGACACATAGTTCTTTAGAGATAATTTTATTAGTGTGGTAAATAAGATTATTGTGGATTTACTCTATTAAAAGGGCTTTAACAGAATACCTGCAATGTAAAATGTAGGCGTATGATAATCACAGTACAGATTTTTATTTATTTATTTTCACATCAAGACTTTTTGTAGGTGGGATCAGATTGGAGATTCAGGCTTGGAGTGTGTGAAACATGATACTCAGTGTTTTTCCATTTGCTTTGCTGATCTCCCAGTCGCAAATTATCGTGAATTATAAACAAGCGTCTTAAGGGTTGACTTTGAGCAGTGTTGTGAATTTGATGATCTGTTAAGTATTACATAATGTTTTAATTTCCCACATTCCTATTCCCACATGATATCCTATCAAATGTAATAAGAGCTGATTCAGATTGTACATGTTTACATATCAGTGTTACGAGTTTTCTATTGGCATATACTTTCACAGAAAACCAGTAACCCAGTTCAAAATTATCATGGAAGCCCCCCCCCCATTTTTCAGAACAGTCAAAGAACATTACAAACATACATTCTCTTAATGTTAGAAAAATTATAAAACTGAATGTTGCCTTAATATTCGCATAACCC
The DNA here is from genome assembly GCF_003368295.1 of Carassius auratus. Lineage (NCBI taxonomy): Eukaryota > Metazoa > Chordata > Actinopteri > Cypriniformes > Cyprinidae > Carassius > Carassius auratus. The sequence goes on from NC_039276.1 coordinate 6,427,368, forward strand.
AGATTTATTTATTTATTTTTTACATAAGTTTCATACCTTAAGTGGAACTTCAAATAAATGTTCTTTAGAACATATTTTGTTTTTACCTTTAAGCAGAGAGGTTGTGACAAGGCAGGAGGTAGAGGATTTTAATGGGCCACTGTTAACAATTTCTTTGTAAACAGCAATTTCATCTATGTATATGGGCCAGACATAATTTTAACATATTCACTTTTTATGATTATTTGATAATGGGATCTGAATAGGTTAATCATCAGCTCTGAAGAAGTGTATTCACCATACTCAGCTTGTTAAAAATCAGCATTTACAGAAGTAACGTTTCAGCATAAGGCCATTCTTGATGACAAGCAAGTCCTTGAAATTACTTCTGGTTTGATGCGGCAGTATTCCCTGAAATATAGTCCTCACTCTATGTCAGTAAAAGTCAGTGGTGCCGCACATTTCAAAAAGAGTTCAAGCTTCATGACCTCCCTTTTACTGTGGGGGAAAACAACTAGATTGCCTTTTAACCACATCACAGACATGTTAATAGACTTGCAGCAGGGTTAGCGGTGCACAAATTGCTTTACTACCTACAATATTCTGCATGCTCCTAAGAAGTCTTACATGTACTCAAATATTTGATTTCCATCAGTAAAAATTATGAGCTGTTGGCAAAAGTGCAAAAGCGACCGTTCAAGGGGGGTGAAACAGAGATGCGTAACTACTAGCCTAGCCAAGAGCAGTTATTCGTCATCCTATAGAAAAGAGCGTCACTAGTGCAAGGACACCTTGGCCAGGTGGACAGGTACCAAACAGATAACGGATAAGATCATGCTCAAAGCCATTGCTTATTGGCCCAGACATCTGTTTTAAGACTACTGGTTTATTAAGAAGATGAAGATTTGAATCCTTGATTACAACATAATAGCACATCGTGTAAGCAATAGGGTTTTAAGATGCATTTTTTATTAATTCAAAACTGCCAGTAAAATGATTAGAATGAGAAAGCAATATTATGGGTAGAGGACTCATATTTTGGTTGCAAGTACATGTACTTACATGTACTTATAGTGTACTTACATTGCATTTTTCTAAGAAAGTTCTGGTAATACAAGGTAACTACAATGGAGTAGGGTTAGGTTTAGGGGTAGGTTCATGGTTAGTACCTACTTATTACATAGTTATTGTAATTACAATAACAAGTACATACATACATGTAGTGTATACATAAGGATCAGGACTGTAAAATAAAGTGCTTCCCATATTTTAGCCAGAAGCAACAAGTGAATGTTTAAAATGTCCTGAGGCATTTATCTAAAAAATTTAGTTTACAATAATAAAACTGGTTCAATAACAGTTCAGAATGTGGAAATCCTTGACTTCAATAATATTAACTTACACTTTACATTCTCTCCATTGCAATCTGGATCTCTCCCAAAAATGTATTGGATTATTTTGACACACTTTTGAGTATTGAGATTTGAACAATATGATAAACATTTGATATCTTCTGCATCATCAGTCTCAGACATCAAGGCTAAGAGAACAAAAGACATGGAATTACTTTGAAACCAGAAATTTGATGTTGAATGGGGAGTGCTAAAACCACCAAAGTAATTACTTCCGTCCCTAAACAAAGACACTTACGGGTCTTCACAGAAGGTCCCAAAAGTGAACTGAGTGAAAAAGGCAAGTACTATTTGCAGTTGGCCTTGGTTCATTTAAGCTGTAATTGACAAATATATTTACTTTCACGTTGCAATGCAGTCCAGCTAAACTCTTGAGTCTTTTTAAAGTAACTAATATTGGCAAAAGTGTGAAAATAAAGTGAACCTGGAGTACTTTACTCTGACAATGCAAAGAAGAAGAGAACCAAACAATGGGCTTAAAGTGAATGAATCTCAGAGCACTAACTGAAATGGATTCTGCATGGAGATTTATTAATTGCATGGTTTAGTATGTGAATACAGACATAACAGTGTACTGTAGCTCCTTCATCCAGGCATGGGATGCATACAAACTGTATATGTACAGTATTAAATATATTGTAGTTTATGCAATTTTGATTTTATTTTTATTAATTGTGCACCTTTACATTTTCAGATCATAGTCATCATCATAGGTGAAGTTACTCTGTTGCAGTGTAGGCCCTCGTCATTGCTCCTCAAATTAGCCTGCAACCTACAAGTAAACAGTTACTATGGTAATCACTGAAGCTACTGAGAGATGGTTGCCCACGACTGGCTCACTTACATAGAAACATGGCTAGTTGTCTTTCCAGTATTGCAGCTGAGCTTGGTATTGATGGACAAAGTTCTTGTTAAAATTGATTTTTAAAGGCTGCATCAGGTGCCAAGGTTTAGAGGCATATTATGGTAATTAGCAATCAGTAGCAAGCCAGCACACTTTTCCTTGAGGCTATTTTTGAGTTTTTGAGGTTCAATTTCACATCAGCAAAAAAGTACTGGATTCCTGCGAGGTTCATTAAGAGAGGATCCGAAACAGAGTGATACCTCACGGTCTTCTTTTATTTTGACATGACATGGGACAGAGTCAGATGTGAGCTATATGTTGATGGATGTTGAGAATTGTGCTATAAAAAAAAGAATGCAGTCTGAATTTTGATTGACTGAGACTTGGCATTCCCAATGTCATTGTTGATCCTCTGCCAGCTCCGTCTGTGCTGGGATAAGTGTCTCTTGACATTTACCGTCTCAGTATGTCTATGTGGAACAATCTGAGAGAGATTACATGACAGACTGTTTAGAACAGCTCTTGACCAACGCTATTAGAATTGATTGAACTGAGATAAAGTCTCTCAAACTAATTATTTTCTTCCTCCTAATTGCAACCAAATATAGCCAAGCGAGTTCTTAGATAATATATTATCTTTAAGATGTCATTTCAAACCAAAGCCTTTCATTAAAATGAACAGGAATAGGAAGTTCTCTTATGAATTTTGAGGACAGTCATAAGCATTATGGTGCAAATACCGAAAAAGTGCTCGTATCGAATTTGTTATTGATATTTTAAAAAATTTCTCTCTGAGGACCACTTAAAACGATCACATTGAATTGTATTATTTTGAGGTAGCAAACAGGTAAATTTAAAAAGAAATTCATTTAACAGAACTGTCATTTCTAACTAGAAAAGTTTGCCAATGTTTGATTAACATTGATACACAAGTTTTGGATTGTTAAAACCAATTTTAATGAATTAATTTATTTTTAAATGTTTTTTAAAGACTCTTATGCTCACTTAGACTGAATATATTTGATCCAGAAAACAGTAAAAATAGTAATACTGTTACAGTTTTATATACCTGTTTTCCTTGTTTATCATTTAAAAAAATTAATTTATTCATGTGTAAAGCCGAAGTTCAAAAACCATTATTCCTTAATTGTCACTTGATCCTTCAGAAAGCCTTCTAATATTTAATACATCCCTATTTAAAAAAGGAATTTTTATTTTATTCGTATTTTTTTATTTGTATATTTATTTTATACCTTTTAAAGAAATCTTTACGTGACCAGAATGCATTTCTTTTTTCCAGAATGCATTTATTTTATATTTCTTTGATTTACAATTTACTCAATTTCTTTTTCTGTTATTCTGTCTCAGCTTCCTGTAGTATGTGGCCAATTCAATTTAAATTCCAGCTTATGAATTGAAATGAAGCCACGTCTTAAGTTCTGCATATTGCCTGACCCTGATATATAAACTATATTTTTGAGTAAGAAGCACATTACTTAAATACAGTACTGGCACAGAAAGTACATATATATATATATATATATATATATATATATATATACATACATACATTGAACACTTTTATCTCAAAGTATCAAGTAGAAATTGAATCCTCCTGATATGACCCCTTTAAAGATCTCTGAAGCAGAGTTAGTTATTTCCTCCAGGGGACGTGCTCCACCACAGACTCCCTAAAATGCCAGCACCACAAGCTCGTCACCGTGCCATGTCTGCCTGGATTAGTTCTCTTCCAGGCTGTAGGCGAGGTTTGTGTATCCATGCGTGCATATCTCTGGCTGTCTTTCTGCACTAGTAAAGCAGAAAGTCACAGCCAGTCTCTCTTTAGCAACTATACCTTACACCACATTTCTGATTGTAATGTGGATCCTGGAGAATGTAGGTCAATATGTGCCAGAAGGGGAAAAAATAGGGAATTGCATAGATTTTAAAGTTGCACTTAGAAGATTAGATATGATTTTTCTTTACAAATGTATTTTCAAACATGTCTTCTGAGGCGCTCTACAGAGCGGCAAGATTTCTTTAAAACTGACGACTCTGAAACTTGATGTAGTTATTTCTTGTTCAAATCTATACCCTTCAATTTTTTTATTGTCAACAATGGCTGTCTGTTTATATTTTTAAATTCTAATAGTTTTTTATAAGTAAACTTAAATGTTCTTTTAAAACCAACACTTAATTAAAGACAATATTTTATATAATATCAGTGTTGAAACATAATGTTGAAATTCACAGGTATTATTATTTTAGATCGTTGATTTGGCCCTCATTTTATGGATTTTCCTTTTCCAAAAAATGCTAGTTAATTTTATTGCATTAGACTAAAACTTTTTTTTTCTTTCATTATGCTCAGTTTTTAAGTATATACTGGCAAAATGATCCAAACATAATATATATATTTATATATATATTTTTTTCCACTCAAAAACCGAGGTACTGTACATAAGCTCATATCAGTGAGGCCTACAGTCAGTTTCGATACAAAATCTGTGCTAACTGAAAGTATAAAAAGATTGCATCAGAGATTTGGCATAATGAGAAATTTACAAGTAATTTTTAAAAGGCTGGTAATTTTTGACCTGGTATACCAAATTAAGTAAAGGATTTTTTTCAGCACAACACAATGGTTAAATCTATGTCCTCTACATGTTGTTAATCATGTATTTATGTATTTATCCCACTGATTCACAGAGCTTACACTTTTTGTGTTTGTGCCTCTGTATCGGACTGACTCAGGGATATCTCTTGCCCTTGGCCATCCAGTGAGCCATTGGAATCCAATAATTGTAATTTTGGAATCGGGCCTTGCTGATGAGTGCATCAAGACACAGGAGATAGAGGAGTCCCCATTGGCCAATTAATCCTTCTTAGCATGGTCTTAATCAATGGGATACTGTTTATCTGAACCAAATTTCACCTCTAATCGAGCAGAGGATTGGTAATCAGAACTCTCTAACTGGTGATACTGAAATCTAATAGAAAGTTTTAGTGGGTTTTAAACAACCTGTGCATAGAGTCTTCTGTTTATATCACATTCACCTCACTGCTATTTCTTGAGCCCCGATACATGCCAGTCAGCGAAACAAATTCCTTTCCTTTGGGATTGTGGAGAGAGTCCTCTGAGGAATGCTCTAAAGTACACCTTGCAGGTATTTTCGTCTTCTCCATAAAGTTATAATAGGAAATAGGCCGTTCTTACCGCTTTTACAGATGGGGCAGCACTGTTCTGGCTCATACACTGGGTTGACGCACTCCGGTACTGCACAGTCAGCGACCACACAATGCACCTCGTTATTTGGCTCACAGCGGCACCATTCACAGGGTGAAGGCTAGAGGGACAGGGAAATGATACTGTGAGAGACTGTTACAGGTAAGACATCACCGTTCAAGTCAACATGAAATTCAAAATGACCCTATTTTTATATATATACTGTATAAATGCATGTTGTTCCAAATAAAAACAGTGTATGAAAGTACCTGCTCCATGTCTAACTCATCCCTCCAACCTTCTGGCTACTTTGTACACTACCGTTCAAAAGTTTGGGGTCGGTAAGAACTTTGAATGCTTTTGAAAGAAATCTCTTATGATCTAAGAAATATCTTATGCCAAATTTACACTGCAAAGATGGCACAAAATTGCTTCTGAACTGGCATTTAGGTGCTGCACACAGACTGTTTAATGCTATTGAAGTTTGGCATAAATGCATTTACACAGCAATTGCACCTTTATACAGTACTTTGATTTAGGGGACTGAAGTGAGTAGAGCAGGAATAATTTAGTCTGGCTTTTAAGGAGCATTAGATCTTTACACAGAATTTTGAGCAGGCACAGAGTAGCCTTAACTTGGCTGTGTAAAGATGCCTCAGTTACTCTCTTATGCCAATTTATTTGATCAAAATACAGTAAAACCGTGAAATATTATTGCAATTTACCATTTTAAAATGTAATTTATGAATTTTCAGCAGTCAGTACTTCAGTCTTTAACGCCACGGGATTGTTCATATTCAGTGCTCAAGAAAACCCTCAATGTTGAAAACAGCTGGGCTGCTAAATATTTTTCAAAATTCTTTAATGAATAGAAAGTTCAAAAGAACAGCATTGTTTTGAAGTAGAAATATTTTGTGACATTAGAATGTCCGTCACTTTTGATCAATTTAATGCACCCTTGCAGTCTGCTCTAAATCTAATCATTCATCCAATTTTAAAATCAGATTTAAAAATAGTTGCAGTATCTAACCAGTGGACAACAACAGATGTAAGTGGAGACCATCCTGTTTAGGGCATTCTTCTTGGTGAAGAAAGCCCAGATTAATATGTGATTAGTCCTATATTGGATGTCTGTAATAAAATACACTATTCCAACTGCTGAATATTACATGTTCTCCAAAAGGCCATAAAATATTAAATTTTAAATCCACATAGCCTACTGTGCCTTCTAAAAACTATTTAGAACAGTTCTCTCTTGCAGAATTGCAAATCCTAAAGTGAAGTGACATGCAGCCAAGTATGGTGACCGATACTCAGAATTCGTACTCTGCCTTTAACCCATCCAAAGTGCACACACACAGCTGTGAACACACACTCGGAGCAGTGGGCAGCCATTTTTATGCTGCGGCGCCCAGGGAGCAGTTGGGGTTTCAGTGTCTTGCTCAAGGGTACCTCAGTCACGGTTTTGCCGGCCCGAGACTCAGACCCACAACCTTAGGGTTAGCAGTCAAACTCCCTAACCATTAGGCCATGACTTCTCACACTGATCCACAAATCCTACACTGAAATTTGGTTTTATGTGATCATTTCAAAAACTTGACATGTATTACTTTTACAACCCAGATTCCAAAAAAGTTGGGACACTGTGCAAATTGTGAGTAAAAAAGGAATAGAATAATTTACAAATCTCATAAACTTATATTTTGTTCACAATAGAATATAGCTAAAATAACAAATGTTGAAAGTGAGACATTTTGAAATGTCACGCCAAATATTGGCTCATTTTGGATTTCATGAGAGCTACACATTCCCAAAAAGTTGGGACAGGTAGTAATAAGAGGCCGAAAAAGGAAAATGTACATATAAGGAACAGCTGGAGGACCAATTTGCAACTTATTAGGTAAATTGGCAAAATGAGTGGGTGTAAAAAGAGCCTCTCAGAGTGGCAGTGTCTCTCAGAAGTCAAGATGGGCAGAGGATCACCAATTCCCCCACTGCTGCAGCGAAAAATAGTGGAGCAATATCAGAAAGGAGATTCTCAGAGAAAAATTGCTAAGAGTTTGAATTTCATCATCTACAGTACATAATATCATCCAAAGATTCAGAGAACCCTAGTTGTTATCAGCGCTCAGTTCAGAAGCCTGCATCCCTGATGGTATGGGGTTGCATGAGTGCATCTGGCATGGGCAGCTTACACATCTGGAAAGGCACCATCAATGCTGAAAGGTATATCCAAGTTCTAGAACAACATATGCTCCCATCCAGACGTCATCTCTTTCAGGGAAGACCTTGCATTTTCCAACATGACAATGCCAGACCACATACTGCATAAATGACAACATCATGGCTGCGTAGAAGAAGGATCTGGGTACTGAAATGGCAAGCCTGCAGTCCAGATCTTTCACCCATAGAAAACATTTGCCGCATCATAAAGAGGAAGATGCGAAAAAGAAGACCTAAGACAGTTGATCTACTAGAAGCCTGCATTAGACAAGAATTGGACAACATTCCAATTCCTAAATTTGAGCAACTTGTCTCATCAGTCCCCAGACATTTGTAGACTGTTTTAAAAAGAAGAGAGGATGCCACACAGTGGTAAACTTGGCCTTGTCCCAACTTTTTTGAGATGTGTTGATGCCATGACATTTAAAATCAACTTATTTTCCCCTTAAAATTATAAATTTTCTCAGTTTAAACATTTGATATGTCATCTATGTTGTATTCTGAATAAAATATTGAAATGTGAAACTTCCACATCATTGCATTTTGTTTTTATTCTCAATCTGTACAGTGTCCCAACTTTTTTGGAATCAGATTTATACATTCCACAGATTTTAATATTCTGCAGAGGCATCTTTTGCAGCAGTGCCAGCTTTAATTCTTTTGGACTAAGTACCAGCTTCCCACACAGTTCAGGTATGTTTTTAGTCTATTCTCTTTGGCTGTTGAGTCAAACTATGCTACTTCACAGTTAGTATGATAATGTTGGTGGTGAGCAGTGTTAAATTTGCATTTCCCACATAGTTTTGAAATTTGGCTGAAATTTTACCATAAAAGATAGTTGGTATGGTTTTTAAAATATTGTTTTCGTGTTAAGAAAATATAAATTTTTGTGGGTGAGCTAGTCTTTATTCGTCCATAAACTCGGTATTCATCAATAAACTCTTTATTTTATTTTATTTTATTTATTTATTTAATTCTTTGCTTAATGGGTACTTGTTTCCCATTTGTGTACACCAGTGTTGTGCCGATTTAGTTGACCAATTCACCTTTACTCCTTTCTCAGCTCCTGAACTCTGCAGCTTCTTCAAAGTGACCGATATGCTCTTTTTGGTTTCTCTCACCGGTTTCCTTTATGTTCGCAAAGAGAGTTTTGAGGTATGACCTTTTCAAGGAAGTGTCTAGGTGGTTTGATGTACTGTATCTTCCACATCCTGACAATTGAACCAGCAATGTCCACTGCACAATTTTGTTTTAATTTATGCACTTATTTCAACTCCAAAAAGTAGTATTTTTGAAATATTCTCTCGTCTTTATTTTCACAGCAGTCCTTTAGAATAATGGTTCCTTAACTGTGGGGTTCATCTCCAGAGAGCATGGAAGTTATTTTAATGATTCACAGGTAGGGGCCAATTGTGAGGCAACTTTGTCATCGTTATGCAAATGTTGAAATTATGCAGCATGGGGATAGAAAATGTATGCAAACAGCATATATATGGATTTGTATATTATAAAACATATCTAATTTAGAATTTCAGTAGTGAAAACGAGAAAGTTTTAATAAAAAGGATATATATGCCTATGTCATAGTCTGCTTATCTTATATACATACAGTACTGTGCAAAAGTCTTAGGCCACTAGTATTTTTACACCCCCCCCCCCCAAAAATGGTTTTAAGTCAGTTATTTATATCTTTGCTGTAGTGTGTCAGTAGTAAATAGCAGTTTATATTTCAAACCATTATTTTTGCCATTAAAGCTGCGGTAGGGAACTTTTGACGCTCTAGCGGTTAATAAACAGAACTGCTTGCGTCTTGCGGAAGAACATCGTAGCCGGAACTACTTCTCTCTGTTTATGTCTATGAAGAATCACAAAGGTACTGGGTTTCTCCGCCGCGGTACCTCCGAAGCAATCTAAAATAGTCAGAATATAAACACTTATTATAGGTGTACCCTAGTGATTCAGGACAAGCTAAAAACACGGTTTGGAAAATGGATTCATGGTGTACTCGCTTATTATGCTAATTTTTCTACATTTTGAACACAAACAAAGTTACGGACCGCAGCTCTGATTGGTTGTTTTTTACCGGGAGCGCATGACTTTCTGCAAATGGCAATAGGACCACTGGGAGGAGCCAGGGGAGTTTGATTGTTTTCACAGATTATCTGTCTCGTATTCTACTGTCAGGACATAATGACAGGTTTAATAAATATGTAAAAAATATATTTTTTTACAAAAGTGCCCTACAGCACCTTTAATTGTAATAATCCAGTGAGATTTTTGTTTGCACAAGAAGTCTGACAGCTACCAGTTCTCCACACAGAGATCTGATCTCATCATCATCAGTCCATCTGAAATAACATGAAGAAACAGAACAAACTGAGACAGACCAAATCCAGAAAAACTGTGGCAATGTCTCCTAAACACTTCAATATGTAAATGTAAATATAAAACATGTTGTTTTGAACTTTCTATTCATCAAATAATACAGCGAATATCACTGTTTCTGCAAAAATATTAGGCAGCACAACAGTTTTCAACACTGATAATAGAAATAAATGTTTCTTAAGCAACAAATAAGCATATTAAAATGGTTCCTGAAGGATCATGTGACAAAGACTGGAGTAATAGCTGGAAAATTCAGCTTTGCTATCATAGGAATAAATTACATTTTACTATAAATTATTGTATAAAAGTGTTATTTTAAATTGTACTAATAAATTACAATATTATATTAATTACAAATAGACTTATTTCAAGAACATGTTACTAATTATTACATAATTATTACTATGAATACAATTGGGAATGTAATACTAAATTAAAATCTTCAATTCTTGATCCTTGTATTTCAATGTACACATTGTGATGTATTATATTGTTGCACTCTAGTGTTTCATTCATGAATTTCTTGTATTCACAGAGGTGACACTGACTGTAAATGCCAGCCTGGATCATGGCTGAAGGTCTCAAGGACAGACAAGAGATCAGTACCCCTGTCCTGGCAGCGGTCATGCCCTTCAGTCTCTGCACACTGTGTAAGTGGCACGGACACTAATAATCCTCTGTTCTCCATTGATAACAGCATCTGGTCCATTGGGGCAGGAGCTTGTGAACTTGCCCATACAAATCACTTGTAATTGTGCCAAACTCCTTGTAGAGCCAACACATGGCAAAAAAGGATACAATGGGCAGCAGTGGGTATAAGCAACTAGTTTTCATAGCTTGTCTTCTAGAGAATGCTGAGATTAACATTCTCACTCAAAAACTGACAATGAACTTGAACCTTTTACTTTAATAAAGACAATTGAGAAAAGTCTTAAATGGGTATTATGAGATTCAAAGTGTACATGCAGTACTACCGAAAAAAAACATCCGTACAATGTATTCATTGCATTCATTCAGTACAGGACAAGATGGTACAAAAAAGACTGAAAAGACTCTTTGTGTAGTTAGGTTAAGATCACTCTAATTTTAAAGGCTTTACTCTTCTCAGAATTATCTACGTATAATATTATGTATTATTCTGCTACATGGATCCAACAAAAATGTAAGCAAAACAACTGAAAGGAAAATTGTATTTTCCTGCTGAAAAAATACACATTAAGAAGAATAAGAAGGCTTGCTGGTCTTAGCAGGTTTGGCTGGGCTAGCTTGTCTCAAAGCCAGGCCAAGCAGATGTTCAGCTGGTGTACCTGCTAGATGTAGGTTTCTTAAGCTGATATACTGACACATGCCTAAAATCTCTTAAAAACCAGCAAACCAGGCCAGGATCAGACTGGTTTTAGTTGTTTCTTCAAAAGGATTTCAAATGCACTAAACACAAAAGTCAAGGTTTAATACATTAATTCAAAATGAATGATTACTTTTGTGTGTAGAGTAGAATAGCTATTTTATATATTGCCTATAATATAATTGCATTGGAATAAAACTTACTGACGTGTCTCACAGGGGGTATATAACAACTTCCCCAAAAAGTTTTGATAATTTATGTACTTTTTGTACCTTGTTACACTTGTGGTATTCCCAGTCAATTCCTCATATTCTACTTAAAAATTGCTGAGACATTATTCATTATGCAACATTATTAAAAATATATTGGAATTAGTGGTGGGCATAGATTAATTTTTTTAATCTAGATTAATCTCACTGTAATCTTGGAATTAATCTACATTAATCTAGATTAAAATGGCTCATTTGAATTCTGCCGAAGGCCTTCAGAATATGTGTGCTACCAAAATAAAATAATGACTAAAATTAACGTTAAGTCTTTGAGAAGGGGTTTCTCAAGCCAGGTGGTGCATTAGACCAGGGGCTCATCTCCAGTTTCCAAAATGCATCACAAACTGCTTGAGAAAGCTGTAAACGAATTCCACATTGCACAAGGTGCAAACAACCGTATGCCTGTTTCACACATAATCCGTCTGCAGTGCGTAAGCATTGCATACTTTTTTACGCACCCATGTTAACGGATTACAGCATTCATGCAGTGGTGGTCCGTCAGTGCATTCCAGGAGAGTTGCGTCTGCAGCAGTGAAGCGATCGTTTATGTACCGAGTAGTGGACTGCAAATGCGTCCTGTGTTAAAGCACAATGAGTATGAGTCCGTGCTGCTTCTGCACCACATACGAAACGCACACGGACTGCATATGCACTGCAGATGGAGTATGTGTGAAACAGGCGTGCATCTTGTCGAGGTTTCCATTGGGAAGCTTCTTTAAAAAAATATATAATGGCCTGAAGCAAACCTGGCGGCATCTTAGCTGCATCCATGTTAGCACGTCACGTTTGATGTGGTAATTTCACAGTAGGCATACACACAGGTTTAAAGACTCGTTCTCGCCCCCTACAGATTCAGCAAGGTATACATCCGCGTTAAAATATCAAGGTGAAAGTCATCATAGCTTGCGTAGTATAGACCCAGCTCCCAACCCAACTTTGAGAATAGATTAACGCAAATATTTCTTATCACTAATTATTCAAAATGTTTCCGTTCACTTCATTTGTACTGCTTCTAAGGCTATTGGTGATTTGTTTTTGTGTGTAACCAATAGTGAATTCATTTACTTTTTTTCTGGTCTCCTATTAACATGCAAACCAAAGCAAGCATATCCTGCACATGGTGATGAGGTTCCTGTTCTAGTGATTACAACATTGCTACTGTACATGCATCAGTCTAATACATTATATACTGTGGGTGTGTGTGTGTACAGTATATATACATAGAGCAGTTCACTTATAGGAAAAAGATATATGAGAAGTCATGCTTCCCATGTTGTCTTAAATCAGTTGTTCCTGGTGTAGAAAGAGTGTTGAATGATGTATTTGGCATTCTGCAGGTAGCAATCTCAGTCTGAACATTTATTGAATGGCAGCATGAGCACAATATTCTGTAACTGCACAGGGTTACACGTGTAAAAGGACGTCTGTGACATTTTTGGTTTGTGTCCGATTACATTGATTACTTCATGGTTCATGTGATTAAAAAGATTCCATTTCTGAGGAAACGCCTCTAGTATTAGGACGAGTTAGCTCATTTTACACCTGACCAGTTACATTTAGATTCATCAATGCTGTATGAAACAGTTTAACACTGATGGTTTTATCTCGTCATGCTGCAGAGAATGAGGAAACATACTCTTTTCTACTCTATCAGAAAATGACTTCTTTAGCCTGGGCCTGCACTGTTTCAGAATCACCCAAGCGTCAAGAGCTTTTCAGCAGCCATTACTCCAGTCTTTAGTGTCACATGATCCTTCAGAAATCATTCTAAAAGGCTGATTTGGTGCTCAAGAAACATTTGATAACAATCATGCTGCTTGATACATTTGTGGAAACTGCGATAATTTTTTTATTTTTCAGGATTCTTTGATTAATAGAACAGCATTTATTTGAAATCGTGTACCATTATATAATTTTTAAGGTAACATTTGAACAATTTATTGTGTCCCTGTTGAATAAAAGTATTAATTTACTTTTGAGTGGTAGTGTATGTGGCTTTTAGATGAATGGTTGTGAAGCATGAGAAGTTTGATGATCAAATGTCTAAAATGCTTGTTAGTTTGTTTAATCAGTCTGTGTAAAAAAAAAAAAAAAAACTGTCGCAATTACAAGAATAAATATAAATACTTTATCATTTATGATATTATTTTCTCACCCAGTCAAGTTCAAAATTAGACCAAAAAATAAATAAAGAGACCAAATGACTCATGATGACCAGTGGCTAGAAGTAGTTATTAACTGATAATACCAGTCACAAAAATCTATCATATGGCTGTCATCCATATGAAAAATCTATCAGTATGTGTGGGCATACTGGATCTGAAGTGTTAAAAATATGTTAAAAACATTTATATTCACTATTGGCGCCACTGATGGCTCATATGCACTAAGCTTGAGTCATCAGATCCTCATGAGTTTAAGCACAGATGTTAAGCTGCATTTTTGACAGCATTCTGGGAAATGTAGTTCCAGACATAGGGGTGACTTAAAGGCTCATGCAAAATGCATTCAGAAAATGTTAAAGATCACGGTGGGTTGCAAAGGTTGCATTATGATAAGACTTTTTTAAAACAACACCAGGATCGGGGAATACAAGATGGAGAGGATGGTGGGAAAATGAAGATACTGAAGTGACCACTGATTTCAATTTGAAGCAACTTGGAAATGAGATTAAACTTGCTGAAACCATTTCATAGTTCCAGTTTCTGCCGGCCTACTTGTTAGCTTTTAATCAGTTTTTTAAATTAAAACCATGATGTTCCTCAGGCAGTTGGATCAGAAAATCAATTTAAGCTATTTATTTCAGGTGCTTTTTATAGCTATTTCCTCTCACAGGTGTCAGAGTTTGCAAGTACAGTCACTAATTACTGCTCACTGTAGCATATGCAGATGAGAGGGCAACTTTGTGTGTATTTGCATCTGAGAGAGAAAAGAGAGATACATGTTATAGTTGAAATATTTCTAAGCAATTACAATTTATCTCACAATTCAGACTTTTTCTTGCAATTCTGAATTAATTTATCACAATTAGTACTATGTTTCTTGCAATTCTGAGGATTAAAAAGTGAGAATTATGAGACATAACATAGAATAAACTCTCACAATCCCAAGTATTTCTTGCAATTCTGACTTTTTGTCCACATAATTTTTGTAGTTTATTTATTTTTTACCATGGAATAAATAAAAATAATTCTGACTTTTTATCTCAAAATTCTTTTTCTCGATATTTTGTGTTTGTATCTTACCATTCTTCTCAGATTTGTCAATTGTGTGAAAAAAAATTCACAATTACCTTTTTCATTCTTCTGTCCTGTGGTGGAAATAAGCTTCCATACTAAAACCGATTACTCTACATATCTATTTTAATAAAGTTGCTGCCTCTCGACATTGATAGACACTGCCTTGTATTTGATGGAATTTAAATGGACATTTCCTCATTAAATATTCAGCATGAGAAATGTACCGCCGCCTTTTCTAAGATGCTGGTGCACTGTTGTTTTGTTGAAGCTTTGAGCGATATTTGTGACAAGACAATTCTAAACCTTGAAGAGCCAAAAGTGTTATCTAATTAATTTGCAAAAAAATGTTTTCTCGGAATGCTTGAGGATTCAGCATGAAAAATTCAATGAAAGTGTCCACATATGAGACCTTATAAAATTATAGGTCTAATTTTATTTTGCGTATTTTATTATCTACAAGCCATTTCCTCAGATCTTAATTTTTTCACCGTCTCTCAAAGGTTTTCCCCTTTCTGGTGATCCCAGAGCTCATATCCCAGCCCTAGTCTATCTGCCTGGGATCTGAACTCACCCTATAGCTCCGGCCTCTTGCTTGCAGCGGTGAAGTGACTCTCTTCCATGGCTGCTGGGGAACCCTGTAGGTGAAACACCTACTAAGGATAAATTTCAGAACTCTTAGGGAATATAACACAACAGGAGAAAAGGAACCACTACATTATTTCCAAGCAGCAACTGCTCCTAAAATTAGCTAAATTAACCACTTATCATATCTTTTATATGTTCTTACACTGCCAGTACAATACTGTGTATGTTGTTCTTGTGTCAAATTGCCCCAAAATGTATTTGGACACTTTTAGATTAAACTATAATCTGATAAAGCAAGTATTATCTGTAAACAAATTTTTCAGAACTAACTACATTTTATGCAGTTATTAATCAGCTGGTCCAACTACTGTGGGAAAAAGGATCTTATGCTCACAGAGACTTCATTCAGATGATCAAAAATACAATAAATCAGTAATATTGTGAAATGTATTTCTGTGATAGCAAAGCTGGATTTTCAGCAGCCATTACTTCAGTCATCATGATCCTTCAGAAATCATTTTAATATGCTGATTTTGTGCTCAAGGTTTACTTTTGTGTAAACCACAAAAAAGAACAGGATGTATCTGAAATATCGATATTTGTGAGACTTCATCGCCTCTTGGCTAACTAAAACTAGTAGACACAGTCACATCTTACTGACCCCACATTTTTTTAACCATAATGTGTTTGTGTATGCGCTTGTGCTTGCTTGTGTATTTTTCTTAACTTAATTTTTATTTCACAATGATCTATTCCAATTACTGTATATACACTTTTAAGTGATGCATAAATGTCCAAATACTTTTTGTAAGCACTGTGCTTGTATTTGATATATACATTTATTAAATCATTAAAACAATTCAAAAATTCATTTTAATATAATCTAAAATAGCTGGTTTGGAATCCTAATGCACTGTTACTCCAGAAAGCACAGAGTGAGAAGGTGCAGAAACAGAGCAGAGAAGTAATTGGCCATTATAGTTTATTCTCTCAAGGTTTCGATTGACAGGATTATACGAACATGCTCTTCCTGAGCTTTCATTGGAACATTGTAAAAATCAAGACGTATCGGTAAGAGCTATCGCCATGCTTTAGAAGTAATGTGATTAACTCTGTTGTGTCGGTATAAATCCTATAGCTCTTTCAATCACCCTCAGTCTGGAAATCGTGACATTTAAAAAGCCACATAACTGTCTGGGTCAAGCTGGGTTACACATGGGTCAGTGTGCATGGCTTTGATAATGCACTTCAAGTCTTTCACTTCAAAATCTGTCACTTGGCTGTCATTTGCAGCAATAAGTAACAAAAACTAAAAAAAACAAAGGCTCTGCTGACTGATTGGTCTGCCTCATTCTACAGTGAAAAGTCTTCTCCACGTGTAAGATTCATATCTCTGTGGGGCTCCTCCCACTCCTGCTGAGCCAAGTAAATACAGTCATAGCTAAAGAACGGCTGAGGAAATGCCAGTGTAGCCCACACCAAAGGTTACCCTGTCAGCTTCTCTTAATTGGATCGGCTATCAATACCCTTTGATTCCCATTCGCAGCTGGACGTCAGTACTTGCTTTTTAATTCAAAGAGATCTCTCTGGACACTATTGAGTGATGATGCCTCGTTTGCTTAATGCACACGTCAAATTCAGAGCGGAAAACTGATCAAAAAGAGACTTCTGCTAGTTAAGATTTACTTGGCTTTGTTTATGGGTTTTCAACCAGGGCATCTTATGACTGGAGGTAATCAATAGAGCCAAAAAAAAAAAATATATTTTAGAGATAAAAGATCGTAAGTTGTCCTTCCATTCAAAATTGAGGAGAACAAGCTGTATTGATGGACCTGATCTTTTGACTTACATGGGCAAATATGTCTAGCTGAGGTATGCGTTGGCTAATCGGGCACCTAACAAAGATGGATTTGATTTAAAAGTCTCTGAGACCCTAATGCCAATTATGTAATTTAACCTTCTTGTTAGTCACAAAAAGTTTCCTTAGATGTTGGTGCCTAAATGAAGTGCTCTAATCTTGCCAGCTTTAGATTCTAAATTGATTGGCATTAGCTGGGCTTCTAAAAAAGTCTTTGTTTACTGAGGGACATGGCCAACTTATGTGGAACTGAATATGGCTTGACACCTCAAAGAAAACACTGTGCACTGCAATAAAATGCTGATTTTGTCTAAAAGCAGCTCTGAAGCTTGCCAGCCCCATGTTGATACAACAGAACTGGTGTGTGATAATGTAGCAGATGTTGCTGGATGGGAAATTCATCACTCAGAGAGTGATGAGAGTGAACTGCATAGACTTTCCACCCCACTGTAATCCTGATATTAAACATTGTTCTGGTTTTGATCTTCTTGTGAATTAGTTTTGAGATAATAATCTTTGCAATACATTTAGTGTTGGGAGACAGGTTGCCTTAAAAGGCCTGAATTTACATGATCTCAAGATCACAGTAAATGAATCAGATGTAAGAATGAGATGAATGCTAATGATATCTTGTTCTCTGGAGAGAGAAGTTTCAAGATAAATGCTGTGCAAAGCCAAGAAAAAGATCCAAAGCATTACAGATAAGATTCAATACATAATTACCAGTGTGGCCAGTGAATAATAAAATATCAGAAACATCAAAGAACATTTCCTATGGTCTGTTCCTTTTCCTTAATATGTTATGTTTATCTTAAAATATCTTTTTGAAAAGAGGATTTTGTTCAGTCATTGATCTTTAAAACTAAATATTGCATTTTAATACAAAAATATTAAATTAATATTTATTTAAAAATGATTCATTAAAAAATATGTTAAACCACAATGGATTAAATGAATATGAATATATTTTAAACAATACTTATATTAAGATTTAAATTACTGTGACAAAATCTGAAAATACCGAAGGGTACAGGATTTGAGTTTTCAAGAGATGAAATCCATAAATGGATAAGTGCAGGAAACAATCCTGCCCACTCCCACCTCACAAGGTGCACTTGTGAGGTGGAGCCAAAGACTCATTTTGTGTGTGATGATTTATTGCTTTGCCCTTTGTTGATACCTAAAACTTATATTAGAGTTTGCACTTGCTGAAACAGCCCACTTTAATCCTGGAAATGAGCTTTGTGGGTGAAAGTAATTTTTTTTTACTGTTATCTCATCAATCGCTTTCCTGGTGTTGCAGATTCAATTCTCTGACATTGTATCTTAAACTCATTACGTGTTTAGAGAATTAATACTTCTGAAAGTCTTTCCATTATTTGAAAATTAAATATGTATGACCTGCTATTTGCAACCCTGCCAGTGGAAATGGACCAAAGTAAACAAGGGTCCTGTTGATGTTAGTCAGGATTTATTTGCAGTATATTACATAATATTAGATAAATATCTAGTATTTTCAACTGCTTAATAGACTATTTATGTTAAATATGTGCTCTGCTGACATGAGGCATAACACCAAAGAGCCAACAACATGTTAGGTCTAATAAAGTGGTCATGAAATATATATAATATATTATATAATATAATAATTTATTTGTCAGTCCAATGTCTTTTGAATCTCAAATTGGCCAAATGGTTCATCAAGCAGCACAACATTCATTTATCTATCTATGGCTGATGTGTCTTTTAAGAATGCTTCGGTGCTTTGTTGTATGATTGATGGGTTTACTGATCAATAAAAATAACTTGAACTAAAATCAAGAGAAAATGCACAGTAGTTTTAAATGGATTGCTTTGTCAAGTAGATTGTTTCTATAGCACAGCTCTAATCAAATTACAGTTGATAGTGATGGATAGGGCTTGTCATGATGAGCCTCTAAAAGTAAAACAAGCACAAAACTATCCCACAATATCCAATACTCCACTCATGCAGGGACACATCTACACAAACACATAAAACAGCCTAATTTTCTTGCATATATTTGAGAACATAGTGGTGCAATAGTGTATATGTGGTCTTGAAACTGTCTTTAAGTCTCATGATTTTGACATATGATGACATCATTTCAGTGATGTTGTCATGTATGCTGTTTTGAGGTTGATTTGTTTAACTTGCAGGCTTGATTATTAATTTCAAACAGTGTAAAGTACAATCCACCCACAATTTGAGAATAATGGAAGGCTTATTCCCTTAATATCCCTGTGATTTTCCACTGTACATGGTTGAAATTTCAGTTGGAGTGCAAGACACACTTATTAATTAACCACAGGCATGTGTGATACTCAACGCAATGCTAAATTCATAAAACAGCCTCATATTCCTTCATAGACTTATTATTTTGGTAATTGGCAGCATGATCCTACCTTGAACTCCTCCAGGATTTTATAAGTCTTCCCTTTGTATTCACAAAAGTTTTTGACCTCCTTGCATTCGGGACAACACCCGTTGTGTTCCACCTTGGTGCACTTGGGGTGTATTTTAGGGCACACGGGTTGGTCACAGACAGGTCCATCCTCCGTGCACATGCACGGGCAGTTCGAGTGGCCCGGGAAGAAGCGTTCCCCGAGCTTGTACACGAAACCACTGTCATCCACGCAACCTTTCCCTCGGTAGTCATCGAAAATGATGTCATTGTTGGCAGTTCTCTCGGCCTCGTCCGTGGCGGGATAGTCCTCATGGCCGACAGAGGCCAGCGAGACAGCGGCGGTCAGGGCGAGCAGCACGATGCAAATCGCCCGGAAAAAAGGGCCCATCCTTTGCCGCGGCAATCTGACGCATTCAAGGAGAGTGTCTCAGGTCCCTTAAGTTGTAAGTCTCCATGCTGCAAATATGATACTGAAAGAAATGTAAACAACCCGTAGCTTAATAATTTGACGTGCATTTTAGTTATCTTAACTAATAAAAAAATCCTCACACTATACGTTAATGATCAAAGTACATTTCGCTGACAGAAGTAACCATATATAGGGATGAATGGGGAGTTTTGTAAAAATTTTATTCTATATTTGTTTGTTAGTTTAAAAATATATGACAAAACTACAGTAAACTGTATAAACAAGTGTCAGTCTCACACTACTAGTGTGAGTTTTAAAGTCTCTGTATGAGTTTGTTGTGGTAGTCAAATCTACTTTTAGTCATAAGCATTTCTTTTGCAAATGTTAAGTATAGGAATTACTTTAACATAACAATATTGGAATGCTAGTTCTACAAATAGAAATACATTTTATACAAATACTTTTTTTTACAAATATAAAATACAAACATTTCTCAAAGAACAATGTATGTGTGTGTGTGTGGGGAGGGGGGGGGTGTATAATACACACACACACACACACACACACACACACACACACACACACACTGTATCTAGTTAAACATCTGGTCAGTCGTGATATATACATGTAGAAAGCAAAATAGAAATGTTGTATGTTAAATTAAATAATCCGAGTGAGCTGGTTCATGGTTACAAAAATCTGCAAATCAATTTGTAATCCAGAGAAGAACTACTGCTTTCTAACTACTTTTCCCCCTTGCTGTTGTCTTCTCTAAAGAATCGTGATAATGTATGTAAGTGATTTCATTTGTGTCGCTCATTTCTAGTTGGTTAAGCTGATGGTGTTAAAAACGCACCCAGTGTAACAGCACTCCATACAAATTGAGCTCTGGTAAAGATCTGCCATTTGTTTCCATACATAACGCACTGAAGATACCCATAGACTGATGAAGAGTCAGTTCATATAAACGAGGTGTGTTTTCCACCTACAGTATATAATGATTGGTATTAGTAAGCTCTGGATCAGGAGGTGGTGAGGATATTATGGTGAGGAGGACAAAGTCGGTAAATCAACACAAATAAAAACCCAGTTAATCACAGGCATCATAGACAGGGCTCAACAAAGTTAACAAGGATACCTGTTTACGAAAAACAACAGGTCTCCACCTTCTAATCCCTCATAGCACTGCAGAAACGTGTGCAGTGACCATGTCCGTAGACTCCGTACATTCCTCCAAGAGCCCTTAAGAAACGACTCGGTTTCTGTGTCATTAACAAGTGCTTAATATGCTTTGGTCCAAATGCTTCTTCACTCGTGAAAGCACGAGAAATTAACCATAAAACGGCATGAGATTCTGGTCTTGAAAAAAAAAAAAACGGAGCAGCCAGGATAAAGCCCTTTAAAGAAAGAGTTTCTTTTTACACTGAAAGATAGTCTAGTATTGAAAATACGTCTAGTCTATAATAAATTGACTGCTTCTGTCTTTCTGAATGCATCTGTGCAGCTTGCCTTAAATGTAGAGAGAAATGCATTTAAAGTAATTAACATTATCATGGTCATAATTATTATTGCATTGAAATATTGCAATGAGCACGAATACATTTTAACCTAGCGGCTGAACAGACTTACCGCGTTGAAATGTCTGGTTCCACTTTGTTGGAATCGTAATCAAGCGAGCAAGTGCACCTTCGAGATGATAAGACCAGAAAAATCATTCCAATTCGAATTGGTGCAGAAATGTGCTTACTCCAACAGAAAAGATAATCCGAATGTCTATAATATTTACAAATGAATGCTGATCATGCCCACTTCAGAAATAATATATCCAGAAACGCAGTTATCCTTCCCCGATCATTAAGTGAATTTCAGAATATGCAAAAAGGAAGGAAAAAAGATCCAAAACATCTGTACAAATGACTTCCTTCTCGTGATCATTTAGTCATCCGCGGCATTTATATTAACTCCCAAATACTGCAGGTGAAACAGTATAACGCCATTTGGTCTTCGGCACCTCCACCGAGAAAACAATTTCATGTCAAGTTAATGAACGAGAATAGATTCGAATCAGTACGTTTACCCAGTGCGAAGTAAGTTTATCTACATTGGCGATGCTCGCGCCGCCAGAGCAGAGAGAAAAGAGTCGTCAGAGACAGCGCTACTAAGTTGAGTGCGGAGAGGAATGAGAACAGAGGAGCGTTACATCTTCAATAGGTCGCCTCAGTGAGTTCAGCACCATCGAGCGGACAGCACCGAATCCAGAGTTCAGCACCACGGACAGCACTTGATTCTGCACTGATTCGAGCTCCAATCGTCTTATTGCTTCTCTAATCATGTACGATTTAGCAAAACGTGCAACAGGACAGTCCCTTTGGACCATAGGAAATACTTTACTACTTTTCTCAGCTTTTTTATTAGTACATAGAAAGAAGTAATTGAATCGAGACCAGTCGCTAACAGTGGATCTCATCAACACTTTAATGGTAATTGTAAACCGACAGCGTAGAAAAATGCAAAAATGTTGTGCAGATGGTAACCTATAGGGGCCACTGCATTACTGTATTTGATAGCGATCTGAGGGTGGACAAAGCAGGCATTGTTTATAGTGCCTTCTGTGTCATTTGTGCACACGTGTAAATAATGAAAAGCTGATACTAACTTTAACTGTGTGTTATCATAGACCTATCGTCTTTACACATAAATGCAGGGTATTTATTTATTTTTGAGTGTTTGTATGTATGTTCTTTTCCACTAGGATGAAAAAAATCTATCTATCTATCTATCTATCTATCTATCTATCTATCTATCTATCTATCTATCTATCTATCTATCTATCTAATAAACACCTCTTATAGTTTCATTATCTAGCGATAGCTAAATGAACTGCAAAACTGTTAACCTTGTTGTTTTCTAAAAAAAAGCATTAACTCATATTAAATAAAAATTCAGTCCAATTTATTATCATGCAATTTATTTCAAGACATTCTTTGTCTAATAGAACATTTGAAAATCTAAAAATACTTAAAAACTGTCTTTTCATAATAGAAGAAGGTCACATTTTATGAAATGACCAATTAAGCGTATGTGCTCACTGTTTCATTACATTAGTGGTCTCCAGGACCAAAAAAATTACAGCTTCTGCATTATCGTTGTTCTCATGGTAACATAGCAATCAAATGGTGACACTGGCAGCTATTATTGAATAATCACACTCAGTTTGTGTTTTCCTCCGACACTGAAACCACTAAGCACCCAAGTTCTGCAGTTAAATTCAGTCTGTTTCAAAAGTGCTCCCATGGGCCAGCTCAATCACCTAATTTTCTTCATGAATGGAACATTCAATATAATTTCCAAGGCCAATAAAATGGGTCCAAACAAAAACAAA
The DNA here is from genome assembly GCF_003368295.1 of Carassius auratus. Lineage (NCBI taxonomy): Eukaryota > Metazoa > Chordata > Actinopteri > Cypriniformes > Cyprinidae > Carassius > Carassius auratus. Next base: position 6,450,950 of record NC_039276.1, read on the forward strand.
CAATGACATTGCAGAATTAGCTATTGACATATCCATAGCAACTGACAAAACAATACCAGTGGGTTATGTAACATCACATTGTAGATCAACAGGTGAACTTGGTGAGGTTGGCTTCTGTGAGTTTCACCCTTGATTACAAACATCTTCTAAACCCACAGATGGCAGCCCATCTTAGATACATGTTGTTCACATAGTAGAACAAATCAATAGAAAGGTATCTAAAAGCAAGGACACACGCTTTGCTTTTAAATGTGAAATTTCTGCTAGGTTATCTGCCCCTGAAGATACATTAGTCCTGTTTCGGGAGAGTATGTTTGGGCAAAGCCAAACATGAAAAACTATCGCTTAAAGTCTTCATCCCAGTGTGACTCTAATCAAATAAGCATACCTCGGGGGGAGACAGAGTCTAGTGTGCCTTTGGCTTAACCTTCACTCTCTTTTCCTTTGCTAAATCCCTCTTTGGAGAAAATATAAGTTTGCTACACTGATGGCTAATGAATAAAACTAAATACTTTATCCATATCTAAATATGAAATGCAATGTGGAAATCATTGGTCAGAGCCAGTGAATGAGTGTTGTGTCATGAAGCGTATGCCTCCTCCCTGTTATTAACTTGCTCGGCATGTTTCTCACAGAATCACCAGGGCTCTCAGCACACCCGTCACATCATGTAGGAATCAAGTGTGTCTGACCGCGACTGATGACATCACTGGTAATTGGGGAATGTTTTCTCACTTTATTGTTCAGAGGGTGTCATCCCCTATAAACAATCTCACCCTAATTGGCCTCAGCCTTTCCTGCCTTATGAAGGGTTCACAGACAGGGTCAGATTAAGGTCATCACTCTCATTACAGAAATCATAACACTAGTGAACGAGCTCTTATTAAACAGTCTGCCAGGAGCTGTTGAGATATTATGTGATTTTAATACAACTGATGTTTGTGAAATCAAGTGTGAGAATCTAATGTTTTCAAGCTTCAGTTGTGAGATAAAAGAAATCAGGTTTTCACAATTACATTTGTCAGTGCAGAGGCTGTATGAGTTCACAGTTTGTAAGAGAGACTGTTTTTAAATATTATTGGATGCCACTGTTCCCACCAATCCTTGCACAAGTTAAGGTTACACATGATGACGATGATGACGAAAGCATGTTAGTGCGAGCCCTTCCGGAACTCATTGAGATTGGATTGCAGTGCCTGCAGTTAGAAAAAAATGATCTTTGAATGGAAGTCAATGAGAGCACTCGGGGCGATACTCAGTCTGACAGAAATCATCCAAAAAGGGGTGGTACTACACAAAGCGAGACTCGACGCTGATTGGACTATTTAGAGGCAGCACAAACAGTCTAGAATCAGACTGTGGTTTAATGTGAAAGAGAAAAAATCCCTCCCTTTCGCACTTTGGTGGTGCATTGCCCAATCCCCCTAATGGAGAAACTGCCCCCCTGGGCAAACATAGAAACTAACTCATAGCAGTGGGCCTTAGTCTCATTTAGCTAGACCTTCAGACTGAAGATCTGGAATTCATGGCAGCTTTCATTGGCCAAAGCCCGCCCATGAGGCCATTTGACTGACATGTCAAACAACCAGTCAGTTCATTTCTTTCATAGTCATGTTTCGAGGAGTAGAAATGTTGCCACAATAACAGAACCGTTGTGTAAAACTCGGATATATTTGAAAGATTCTATGCCACAAACTTTAACCATTTCACTTACATTTGAAAATCCAGCATTTAGTTGATCCTGATAAGCACTCGTTGTCACAGTTGTAAACACGGTGGCTTTCTTCTTTCGTGAGGGGTTTGGTGCCCCAATATCTCTGTTGCCAGGCAGAACATTAAAGAACAAGACACAGACTTCTTGCGGACACTTTTGTGTCTCATATGCATCAGACGTTTAGCCAACGTTCCGTGGGCATGACGTCTGAGGCAGAGACTAAGCGGGCCTTTACTTCCGATATTAGAATCCATGAAGCCTATTTAAACAGAGCGTTCAGATGATGGGGTTAAAACAGGACAGAAAATAGCCTATTACATCTAAATTATTATTTTCTGTAAAAATCCTCAGAGAACAGTACAAAATAATAAACGAGGCAGTTTATTACCCCTTTAAAATATGAAGATTGTAAGATTTTTTTTTTTTAAGAAAACTAAAATAAAAAATACATTCTCTTAACCAAGTTCATTGTCCATTGACTTCTGTAAACAATCATTGAACCACCCAGATTCCATCAAATAATTTAGAGTGGTTCAATCAGATCCATCAGTCTCTTTCCAGCTCAACCAATAGCGGGAGTTTGGGGCGTGGCTACTGAAGCAGGGTGATAAGCTGGTGTGGGACGATTTCTGACGTGTTGCCTAGAGAAAGGACATTCAGATTCGATTACAGAAGTGCAAGCCAAAATTCGAAAACGTCACAAAACACATGGAGACATACAATGGGGTAGAATTAGGGTAAACATTGAGCTGTGCTTGTGCAGAGTTTCTTCTCAACAGGTAAGCTTACCTTAAGTTTTTTCCACACACGTTGGCTCTTTACTGTCAAAATTAATACAGTAAATGCCTTATTTTTGTAATTACGCTTATAGCGCATATCGACAATCTGAATTTGTATAAAGCACAATATAAATAATGGTGACTTGACTTGAAGCTTTCGAAACCTTTGCGAATAATTTTGTCTATGGGTTCTTCTACCTGATCTCAGATCGGTTTTAATAATTTGTAGACATTCTAAATGACACATTTGTATAATAAAAAGGAAGAGTGGTAGTTAATGGTCTCTTATTGGCCTGTTAAGCTCTCTAAACAAAACAAGCACTGCAAATTATTAAAAGAACAAATACTATACAAACACTTCAAAATTAATAGTATTTGATGATTTGTTAACTGCATGTAAATAGTTATGTTATGTATGGCCCGAGTTTTTTTGTTGCACTTACACAGTTCTGACTTGCAGGTGTCACCAGTGTGTGGTGTTTTGAAGCTTCGAAATAGTGAAACTTTTTACATAGTTTCGAAATGGTTAATTTTTCCCATCACTATTGTATACTTCACGTGTAATCAACTTTATATTTGGCCTGATTCTAAATACATGACAAACTGTATATAAATGGTCATACTTTCTTCATGTCAACTGCATTCCACTCGCCAACTCGAAACAACTTGATTTTTGTAGGGTATGTCACACATACTGTTTATACTGAGATCTTGCACAGCCTGAAAGGTCATCATACTCACCAATTAAGGATGGGAGAGGGGTGACAGACTAAAGGACTGCGACTGACATTTCACTTCAATTCCCTGTCATGTACTGCAGTGGCCCATTTTGGTGGCAAATCAGTGTTGAAGATTGCGAATTGAAAAATAAGGCAGACAGAGAGAATACAAGCAGTTGTGAAACAAAAAAATGAGTGGAGCAACTTTACCTTGTGATTGTGTGTCTTTTCAAGCTTTAGAGTAACAAAAGGTTAATCATCTACTGTAATTTTGCCAGTTTTTCTGTTGCTCTCCCACCACAATAGTAACATCACAGCCATTTCAAACCACTATGACTCAGACTGATCCATTTGCTCTGCAACTATTCCTGACTGATCCATTAGCTTTGCTTCCAAACCCTATAAAATTAGAAATGACTGTATTCACAGAACAACAAACAATAAAAAAACCCCACAAAGACATATCATTCATTAGGGTCTTTTCATATTCAACTTTAATGTGTATATCTGAGGCTCAGGAGAGTTTAGACTCTTCTCTTGTTTGCTGTCATCAGAGTGCTAAACAGAGACTATTTGGGTCTGATCAAATCACTGGGAAAATCATCAGGGGGCATCCACAGAAACCATTCAGATTCAATTAGCTAATGGAAGAGCAGCTTATTTCCTAAAGCCCTTTTTGGCTTTGGCAATGCATTTCACAGTGAGGACTTCAACATCCTTGTAATGGTTTAGCCATTAGGGCTCCATTAATAGACTACTCACAACTTCTCAGCATTATATTTAGTTCATACGGTTCATAGTTCCACGATATAAATAGCGCAGCAAGACAGGGCCACCTCAAAAATAGCTATTCATCGTCTCATTTCTATATATGTGGCTGTTGTCTTGCATGTCTTATGTGGAGTTTTAGCTCCACCTTTTATAATCAAAGTAGAATAGAAGGATACTCACGGTTGAGAAAAAAATATGGCCTCTCCAAAAATGCCATAGTCCCATGTCTCCCTTCCGTCGCAAATCCAATCCTGCATCAAAGGTGTGCACTCCCCTGGAGAGCAATAAAATGAATTCATCACACTGTCCATTATTCACTTGTTTTCTGGGAGTAAATTTTTTTTTTTTGCTTCAGTCCAAGTTCACCTTCTGTTGACTGCTTGTTCTAGCTTGGAAAAGATTCAGAGAAATGAGACATTATGCACTATAATTTACACTGTAATGCACCAAATGTGCAGCAAAATGTATATTCTTTAGTGCAGTATACTCTACAGTCTACACATTACTGTGTATACTTTAGAATATGGACGTTTATTGACGTGACTGCAGTTATAACATGCGTTTATTTGTTTTAAGCTTAATGATAGTAAAACAATTGAAAGAAAAATATGAAAACAATTAAACTGATAATGTTTCATCAATTAATAAATGACTAATGCACATAACTTAGATTTATGTAATGTAAATATATATTTACAAGTAAAACTCGTACAACAGTTTATTAAATGAGAGGTAAATCCTAGACACATTTTGTGGTTCCAGTGCTGTGAAGGAAACGGTTTCACTTGTAACAAGGTAACACACTTTGAATAAAGAATTCAAATAAATCACTTTAATGAAATGTCATTATTTTGTTACCCTTATTTAATTTTAATTTAAACTTGTATGCTGTTTATTTTTTCTGTTCTTGCTCTTTTTTTTCTGAGCAAGATTGCCAACTTAAGTGAACAAGAATAATATTGGACTCTTGTGTTATGTTAATGTATATTTTTGAAGCCATGTTTTTGTTGGGAATGTTAGTCATTACTGAAAATACTCCATATACTCCAGGCAAAAATCTCTTTCTCCATTCTGCATATTCACACATGTGCTTTGCGTTTGGTTAGTAATGGCATTTTATCTTTTAATGCAAATATGAGATTATAAAGTTTCAGTGGAGCTAAAGTTTTACAGATATCTTTCTTTTTATATTTAGCCTACATTTATGATTCTTTTATGAGGTTTGTTTTGTTTTTTGTTTTTTTGTGTAGTTTCTTAAAAATGTACCTGTTTATGTTCTACAGAAAGGATCACACTTTGGGTTCATAATGTCATAAAGGTAAGTAAATTGTGACCAAATCTTTATTTTTAGGAAAATAATGTTCTTGGGAATTGTGGTCTAAAGTGCACTGTACAAAGTATAGCGAGCAGAGAGAGATTGCATTCAATCAGTTAGATTCATAAAGCCAGTACCGAAGGTCATTTGTTATGGGTATAATGTAGTCAATGTAATCAGCTCCAATTACAGGCCTCCTGGTGGATATGCATAGAAAGCCTTCTAGACCCTCTCCTGACAATAGGCTTCCTGCTGTCAGCACATTGCCTAACCTGCAAAAAGGAGTGTTTTACTGACAGAAACCACAGGGTTCTTTACTAAATGATGCCAGGTATGTTTCTGTGTCAAAGGTCTTATAATTCAGCATCTTGACTTTAAATATCCCCTTGTTGAATGTCAGTATTTTACAAATGATTGTGAAGGCGAGTGACTGGTGATTGCAATTACACTGGAGACTTCTGCCATTTTAATCCTCTACTCTATGAATATTCTGTTAGATTAACTACAGGAATACATGTAAATTATGTATATGATGTCAAATTGACATCTGAAGGGTACAACTGAATTGAAGGTCCCCCTTACGTAAGAGCTTAAGACCCAAACATTTGACTGGTAGGTGATACAGTATATGTATTTCTATATTTGGGACCTGAGACTAGCTCTTACTTAAGGGGGCCCTTCAGCTCAGTTGTACCCTTCAAATGTCAATTTGACATCATATACATCATTTACATGTATTCCTATATTCACCTAGATCATCCACAGTGCTCATATTTTTGCTAGGATAGGTTTAAAAGAGCACTTTATATCAAATTTTAGTCACTCATAGCCCAGACCCTATAAAAGGTCTAATGGGAACAAATGTATCAACTAGTTTCTGTTTTCATCAAATCCAGCTTGCAGACAGTGAGTCCATCCTTCCTCTCCAATAATGTACTATCAGACTGCCTGACTGCCGCAGACGTAATGGGGCGAGCATACAGAGCGATAATTTATGGTGTCGTAGTTGTGACTGGAGATGTGATTTTCTTAGTGCAACGGCAGAGTGCATTCAAAGTGATGTTTTGCATGCTGAGGCGGACCCGATGACCTCATTAAAACCTGTCAGAGATAGATCTGATGGAGGAAGGTTACCGTGGATACGGTGACGCAGTTTGCCTCAAAAGGCCCTGTGATTACTGAGTGAAATATAGCTAAGCACCCTTCCCATTCTTCTCCTACAAAGGCACAAAATGAAAATCTGTTGAGAAAAAAGGGGGCGAATTTGTGATTAAGGAGAAATTCTCTCTCAGAGATAGTGATTTTTTTTTTTTTTTTAGCTGATAAAACATGGGCAATTTACATGTTCTTAACGGAATAGTTCTCCCCAAAATTACTATTTATTCACCCTCAGGCCATACAAGATATAGATAACATTCAGTTTTTTTCTTCATTGGAACAGATTTGGAGAAATGTTGCATTACATCACTTCAGTGGAGCCTCTGCAGTGAATGGGTGCCATCAGAGTAAGAGTACAAACAGCTGATAAAAACATCACAATGATCCATAAGTAATCGTCACAATTCCAGTCTATCATTTAATGTCTTGTGAAGTAAAAGAACTTTGTGTTTGTAAGTACCAAATTCATTGAGGTGTTTTAAATTTAAACTGTTGCTTTAGCCAAAATACAAGTCCATTATATCTAATAACGCTTCATCCAGTAAAAAGTTTATCCCTTGTTGTTCATTTATAGTAACGAAAAAGTCTTAATGTTGGATTTTTTTATTACAAACGTGCAGTTTTTTTCATTTCAGAAGATGTTAATTGATAGACTGTAGTTGTGTGGACTACTTGTGGATTACTGTGATTGTATTTATCAGCTGTTTGAACTCTCATTCTGATGGCACCCATTCACTGCAGATTATCTATTGGTGAGCAAGTGATATAAAGTTTATCCAAATTTCTTAAAGTGCAGAAAACTCTCAACAACATGTGGCTCTTTAATCTGTTGTCAACATATTCTCTCTTTTCTTGTGTCTAGCACTGTGCCATGTGATCTCTCCCCATAGCAACACTCTCTCTGTGTTTATCTGTATCTTTCAAAATAGCATTCTCTAAACACTTAACTGGTCTGTAGCAGTGGTTCTTGACTTTTCTCAAGTGGTGACCCAACATAGTACCAAAAGTGTTTATTAAAGGGATATTTAACCAATTATTATTATTTTTTTATAGATTTTTTTTTTTACATTTGGGCATTATTTACTCATGCTCAGGTTATTCCAAATATATGCATTTCTTTTTTCTGTTGAGAAAAGATATTTTGAATGTGAGTAATCAAACAGTTGATGGTCCCCACTGATTGGAAGGTGTTTTTGTTGTTGTTGTTTTTTTAACCACACTATGGAATTCAAGGCATTTTGTGATCCTTTTTTTTTTGTTTCTGCTAAAACATTGTGATGTGGCCCTCTACTTCTCCATCCATCTCTTACTCCAGCTGAGATCATTCACTGGACATTAACCTTTCATTTGCTCTTCACTTACTGTGTTCTCTTCCATGCAGCTATCTGTTTCTTCACGGTTGTCTGTGAGTCATGCTTACCTCAGGGATGGACTGGCTTGGTATGAGTCGACCTGACAACAGGATGCCTTAAGAACCATGTGGCCTATCTATCCATTAGCACTATTGTACCTGTGCCAGCTGCTAGTGTGAAGCATATACTTTTTCTTTGGATAAAGCATCTGCTAAATCAATAAATGTTAATATAATAGACATGGTTTCAAACATGATACATGTTGGCAACGTGAAATCAAATATATAATTTGTTGCTTTAAGAATACATGTTCCTGGCCTGACTGCAAATAATTCACTGGTTCATGTTAGTTATGGCACCTATCAGAGGCTAACTGCTAAAACTAGCAATGATGCTTTGGATGCCATTAAGACCTCTTTCGAACACTGTGGGTCGCACAAAGTCACTTGGCTGCAGCTAAATTTGCATGACACACACACTCACACGGTTCAGTCTAGGGCTGCACTAACGTAACGAGTGGGGCGGGGTCGAGAGCCATGGGAACGGAGTGAGGCCGATGGAGTGATTGGAAATGAGCGACACCTGCAACACTCATTGGTCTCCAGTCCGCGCGCGTTGCGTGTTTTGAAGCGCGGGCGCGCACGAGTTGTCATAACAGTGAAGTTAAGTCTGCATTATTAAAAGAGAAAAAAACTTGCTCACTTCAATACACTATATTCTGGATGAGATTGCATACACCAGATTATTCAATTGTTACGAAAAACGGTTTCAGGTAGGCCATGTTCATTCATTTCTATCGTCCGTTTGAACTCTGCACTTTTTTCGTGTGGGAAACGGTTTGTAAAAAGCATTCCACATGTACAGGGTGAGCAGGGCACACACTGCAGGGATAATTGTAACAATACAAGATTTAAACATTTCCACATTTCCACAAAATGTAAAAAATAGCTATACTCCTTGACTTATCCTGTCTTTTTAGAGAAAATTTGCCAAAGTTCAGAATTCTTTTGAATATATTGCTGAACACTTATTTAACCATTGCAAAAACAAATTTCTGCCTGAACTTAATGTCATCCAGTTTTTTGTTTGTTTGTTTATTTAAAACGAGACACATCTTTTTATTATAATTTTATTTTTCATTTTTCAATCTCCGAACTGTTTTAGATAGTTCTGCTTTGCTTCTTATGCTTTTCAAAAAAAAAAAAAAAGTGTTGCATTGTGCTCCGTCCTCGCTGACACACACGGAAGGATCATGAATGCATTTTCTGCAACAAAACACAGCAGCGCAGATTACAGTTCACTGGAGTGAGCCCATTTCACGTTTTTAGGTACATTACATTTTTTAACGTCTGCAAACAAAAATTAAAACTTTAAAGGGGGGGTGAAATGCTATTTCATGCATACTGACTTTTTTACACTGTTAAAGAGTTGGATTCCCATGCTAAACATGGACAAAGTTTCAAAAATTAAGTTGTAAGTTTGAAGGAGTATTTCTGTTCCAAAAATACTCCTTCCGGTTTGTCACAAGTTTCAGAAATTTTTTTCGAGTATGGCTCTGTGTGACGTTAGATGGAGCGGAATTTCCTTATATGGGTGCTAAGGGCGCGTCTGTCGGAAGAGTGCGCACTCCCGTATAGCAGAGCAGAGAGAGGCTGAGCACAGACAATCACTGATCAGAGCGAGAGCGTCGCGAAATGTCACAAAAGGAGTGTGTTTTTGGTTGCCAGGGCAAGACAACCCTGCACAGATTACCAAAGAAAAAACAGCATTAAGGGACCAGTGGATGGAGTTTATTTTTACAGAGCATCAACGGAGTTGTGCAAGTGTTGTGTTCCCTGCATTTTGAAGATGCTTGTTTTACAAACAAGGCCCAGTTTGATGACGGATTTGCGTATTGTTTATATCTTAAGGATGATGCAATCCCAACGAAAAAGGGTCACGATCGTGTGTTGGAACCGCAGGACTGTTAGCCATGGTTTGTTTTGGATGATGGTTTTTCCCTCAAGGTAAAGTCACAGCTTCCAAACGCTTGGCGCTTTGATTCTTTAGTTCCGCCCACACGTCATGCCTCCAATCGGTCGTCTTTTTCTGGGCAAATCGCATAGACAGTAAAAGAAATGGACACAGCGACCCCATTGGAACTCAATTGAGACAAGTGAAGCCCATTTTTAGCGTTTTTTAGCACTTCCGTTTCTGACGCGCAGACTCAAACGAAGCTTGACGACGTCAGCAACCTGTCTGACAGATGTAAATCTTCTAAGTGGCTGTGCGTGCAAACTTCCATCGTTAATCTTGCGGAGACGGCGAGCTTAAGCGGGGAGTTCTTTGGCGTGAGTGAGCAGGAGTAAGTATTCTGATTAATTATTTTGTATAGTATTTTAAAATGTAACGCCAGTACGCTATATTAAGTTAATTGCCTGCGAGCTTCTCCTCCTGCCTGTACGGTCATTTCTCTACCGTGCGACAGAGAGTCGAGTGGTTATGACGCAATCGTTAGCCTATTTTTTACAAAAACTGTTTATACGGGGCCATAATGTAACATAGAAGGTAATGGAGCCCTTTATACGTTGTTGTGTATCTTTTAGAAATAAATAATGGACAAACGGAGTCTTTAAACGCCTCAGATGTAAAGTTATTCGCTGTCAAAGTGACGCCAAAATGAATGGGAGTCAATGGGAATGCTAACACAAGTGAAGTTCTGCTAAAAGATGGCAGCCCCCACCCGACTTCAACTTCCGGTCGAGTTCCTTGCCCCCTGGAAAATCGGTACCGACTATCTTTCTCTTATGAATATAATAAAACTAAAGACTTTTTGGAGTTATGAAGGATGCAGTACTATTCTATAGGTACCCAAGATTAACAGGATATTGAGTGAAAACGAGCATTTCACCCCCCCTTTAATATTAGTAGTGTAGTAGTAGTTTTTAAGGGGTACTCTAAAATAAAATGGTTATTTTTCTTAAATACTTAATTTCTGTCATCAAACTTAAGTAAGATTAGGCTTAAAGTAATATCAACCATTTTTTTTTTTCTCAAACATTTTGGTAGGTCCTGAAATAGATTGTCTAGGTGAGTCGTGGAATGGAAAAGTCTGGGAACCACTGTGTTAGGTCATGCAAATAATATGGCTTGTGAAAGCCGTTTTGTCTTGACCTTAAAAGTAGAATGAATAAACCAAGATCATTATTCTAAATTTAAAATATCTAAATCAAATAATTATTAGATATGAGAATAACTTGTTGGCAAAGAAAACCCCATGACCAAGAAGGTGTTTACAATACAGAATTTTTCATCCTATTTAAAAATAAATATTCTATATTGGGATTGATGGTTCCATGAAGAACCTGCAACATTCATGTAATCTTTACATTACATACAAGGTTCTTTATTGTGGAAAAATAATTATTATTATAACTGAAAGGTTCTTTGGAAAACCAAAAATTTCATTTTTGTGGTATTACTGCTTGCTTGCTTTAAGAGTGTACTTTTTATTTCTCACCGAATATCCAATATCAGTCCCTAATATATGTTAATAAAATGGGTTATGAAAGCTGTTTCTTGTTGATTTTGTAGTTAGAGGAAATAACCAAAAATGTTGCAATTTGAAATAATCCAAAATCAACCATTTACTTGATAAAGGTTTAATTTGTTGGCAAAAAAAAAAACAAACAAAAAAACTCATGACCAAGAAGCTGTTTACAGTATGAAATTTCTCATCTTATTCCATATTAATACACTAAATGTGACTCAACCCTTGGCCACCTCACCCCTGAGATCGTTTTGTTACATTCTTAGCCTGGCAGATGATCCTGTAATTTTCTGTGCTAAACTGAGACCTGCAGGCATTAAGCAGTTCTTCATAAGCCCACTCTGCTCTTTCTCAGGGGGCTTGTCCTTTAGTCCTCATGGTCCACTGCCTCCTCTCATTAAGGCCTGCAAAGTGCTCAGCATCTGTCTTGTTTTGCCCTTATAAAGACTTCCGCCTACTGCTTGCCAGACCAAAAGCATACTTGCATGTCAGATGGAGTGCATGGATGTTAGTTTGAGTGGCTATGGGTTATTCATAAATAGCTTGTCATTTTCTCCGACCTCTAAAGCGTGCTTAATTCTTAGACCCAGTGAAGGGGAAACTGAAATATTTCGTGCTTACGGGATGTTTGAGTAACTGGACATGCATAAAGCTTGTAAGTCTAACCAGGCATTGTATGGCAAAACCATGTAAGCACAACGTGTGTCGTCCGACTAAATGTTCAGGCGGTATAAACTCTGTTTGAGATCCGTAAGACATCCGGAAACATGAATAATTCCGCAGCCATGATGCATTTAATTTAACAAACAAAGCATATTAAATATTTTCCACCTAAAATAATCCTACTCATTTTAATCAGTGCTACCCTCATTTAGATTTGGTAAACTGCCATGCTGTCACACAAATGTGTCATACTTGGCTAATGAGACAGAATGAATACTTAACATTCTGAAAATCAATTACAAGCTGGAACAGTTGCATTCGGTAGGAGCTGTTTATGTGCTGGTATAATGCTAAAAACAACTTTTACTGCAATTCCCTGTTAGTTTGCTTAAGTGTGCGGAATCTGAGAATGATGTTTATTTGGGTTAAAAATAGAAACGCCTCCTGTTTTTTGGTGATGCTAATACCACAGTCTTATAGGTGACATTAAGGCAGACTGAATACAACATCTTGAGTCACTCTTTCAACTGAAGAGACTCTTTTTACACATTAATAATACATGGGATTTAGGTTCAGCTAATGAAAACTTACCCGTGGCCCATGGCATACATTTTTCGAACACTGTCCAAAGAAATATTAAATTTGTAGAAATGAGATTGAACATATGAAAGTATTTTTTTCCCCAGTGAAATTCAGTGCAACAAAGTCTGTATCTGCATATTATGATGGTAGAAGCTTTCAGTCAGCTGTACAATTGGCCATATGCATGGAGCACTATTTAGAACTTCTGGGTAAAGATAAGCAAGCTCGTAATCTTACGGTGAAGCTCATTTTATGTGTGCTATATATAGGTAGAGACTCTAACAGAAACCTCTCCTGCCTCATTCTTATCAGAAACAGAGGATAAAAATAATTGCAAAACCGTAAATAATTATAGCAGAATTAACCAGTAGTGTATAAAGTACCTGGAAGTCATACTCAAGTAAAAGTACAGATATCTTACCAGAAAATGACTTTGGTAGAAGTTGAAGTCCCCATTTAGAATATTACTCGAGTAAAAGTCTAAAAAAGAATGTGATTATGTATTGTACTTTAGTATGAAAACTATATGTTCATACACAGCTTGAGTAGCAAGATTGTGTTCAGTTTTAACCATTTCTTCCATTTTGTATTTTTGGGTAAGAATAAGAATCACTTCATCTGGTACTTAGTGTCTTTCACTCCAACATTAGAAAACATACATACAAACATATAAACCAAAAAATATGGACTGTATAAAAAAGGTATTTACAAAGTTTATGTATCTCAGAGGGGACATGGATTCATTTAAACTGCAGATACAGATGTATAAAAAGGCCTAATATTTAGTTTTTAGCAGAAAAATTTGAATACTGACATTTGAAATAGAAGTCGACCGATTTATCGGTTTTGCAGATAAATAGGCACTGATAGTTGATTGCTGGAACAATTGGTTATCGGCAAAAATCCATGGCGATAGTTTTCCGGGTTGCGTCAGTTGCTGGAGCGGCTGAGAAGGGTCTGTTTTCATTATAAAGTGCAAGAGCGGCCTCTGTTGGCTGAAATCACCGACTGCATGTGCTGGTTTTCATTAATTAGTATTAATTATGCTTTTGGATTAATAAACTTTAACTATTAAAACAGAAAAAATTCGAAAAATGGAAATTACTAAGGTTGCTCTGATCACGATCGGCTGATCGTTAATGCGCATCTCGTCAGTAAAGCCGGTTCTCTAATCAGCGGTTAATTCCCTCAGGTGCGTGATTTCACATAGAGCAGCTGTTACTACACAGAGCCGTTGTTAACTGAGAAGATGCGCAAATAGACGCTGAAAATGAACGTGGATTTGCGCATCTTCTCTATTAACAACGGCTCTGTGTAGTAACAGCTGCTCTATGTGAAATCACGCACCTGAAGGAATTTACCTCTGATTAGAGAACCGGCTTTACTGACGAGATGCCCATAACGATCGGAGCAGCCCTAGAAATTACGGAATTTAAAAAAATTCTAATGGAATTTCTGAAAAAATTTAAAAGATTTTGTGGCAATTTCAACATTTAGTGTTATTATTACTTTTTATTATTGTTACTACTACTAGTATGATTTAGTACTGTGTGTTTTTGTGTGTGTGTGTGTAAATAAGGCACTTTTTTAGTTTTGGTTCAGAATCCATTTTAAAATCTATCAGTTAATTAATCGGTATCGGCCAGTGTGGTCCAACCTAGCTATCGGTATTGGCAAAATCCACTATCAGTCGACCTCTAATTTAAAAATAATTTAAAACAAAAATAGTCTATGTGAAATTAAAACCACCAGGTGACAGCAAGTGAATGTTAATGAGTGAGTCATTAAGATTAAAATTATTCATTCAAACGTCTGATTCATTCAGAAACAAAGCATTTCACCGTGTAAATGAGTGGATCACTGAATCATTTATTCAACCGATTCGTTCAAAATAGCTGATTCATTCAATAAGTAAACACCGTCCATTGCTCAGAGACGCAAAACAGTGCTGTGATCTTTGTTCGGAACTATTTTCGTTAGCAAAATTGAGGGAAAAAAAAGCAATATTATGTCTAAAATATAAGTCACTTATTGCTTTACTGAACTTTATAAAATGAATATTAAATGTGTTTGCACTGTACATCAGTACGAAAACAAAAACATTGTTACTCTTTGTGTGGTATAGATTAAGTTAACTAAGCCTACATTATATAAATATAAAAAGCATGCAGAAGTATTTTTGCCATCTACAATTTAGAATGCCTAGAATAATTAGTTTTAATAGACTAAATCAATGGTGCACAAGGTGTGTGATTTGGTGATTTAGCCTCCTTGATAATGTCAGATTACACATCATTGCAACAACACTTACCATATTATCACAGACAGGGGCGTAGCAGCCATTTTAAAAGTGGGGGGACAGCTGTATGGTGATTTGACCCAGAGCTTATGTTCATAATAAATTCTAAATAGAATACCAATTGGCATTTTACTTTTTCAAATTTGGGAACATGACATGATAGCTTACAGGAACCTATTTTTGTTAAATCATACTCGAAATTTAAAAATACTGCAGGACTTTGAGACCAATGGGAGACCATCTATAATTTTTTTTATGAAATAAAGATATTTTATGATATTTACAATATTTCAGTTGCACTACATTTGAACAATAACTTCTTTTTTTTAACAGTTGGACAAAAACAGGTGTTAAATGAGTATACAGATTACATCTACAGTAATTTTATACAACATACATTTTATGAAAAATATGAGACAGATAATCTGTGAAAAAATCAAGCTCCTCTGGCTCCTCCCAGTGGTCCTATTGCCATTTGCAGAAATACATCACTCCCGGTAAAAAATAACCAATCAGAGCTGCGGTCCGTAACTTTGTTTGTTTTCAAAATGTAGAAAAATGTATATAATAAGCGAGTACACCATGAATCCATTTTCCAAACCGTGTTTTTGGCTTGTCCTGAATCACTAGGATGCACCTATAATAAGTGTTTATATTCGGACTATTTTAGATTGCTTCGGGGTACCGCGGCGGAGTAACCCAGATACAAATCTCACCTGTTACACATTCTGGAGAGGTTGAGCAACTGCCCCCTCTCTCTGCCAGTGACGTCACAGCCTGCCTTTCCTGCAGACTAGTTAGGACATAAACAGTTATGAATTAAAATAATAAAATTTGATAAAGTATTTTAAGATATTCGTTGCAAAACAAATATGATTTATTGTGAAATGATACGCGAGCAGCACGTAGACAAACAAAAGACAGCAGAAACCAATAATATTGTTACGTTTTATTTAGCAGACGCTTTTATCCAAAGTGACAATTAGGAGAGCATTTAACACGCTGAATTCGGCGCGACGTGACGAGGTCCATACGGGTTCAATAGGTTAAATCATAACATGAAAACTTTATCGCGCGATTCGTGTCATCGCGACATACTGTAACATACTTACAGTGTGTGTTTGAAAAAAGGATGTAATCGTCCTTTACTTTTTTCTGGGGTGCATTTTATCCCAGACGGCCTAATAGCAAAGTGAACAAACGAACGAACGAAAATTCAGAAGAGCAACAAGAGATTTTAAGCTCAGCAGACGCGCCTGGAGATGATTCGCTCTGTGATTGGCTGAATGTTACTTCACTCAAATCTAAGTAACAAATCAGAGAACACTACTGGAAATATTCACGCTGGATCCTAAAAAAAAAAAAAATTAGCAGGGGTCAGAATCACCTGTTTCTAAAAGTGCGGGGGACGTGTCCCCCCCGTCCCCCCCGGTTGCTACGCCCCTGATCACAGACGATGTTGTATCGCACACCCAAATCTTGACTGGAGTGGGAAATTAAATGAGTAACAGTTGTGCATGGCGTGCACTTGTTTGCACATGAGCAAAAGTGTTTTTATGAGTCTAATTTGCAAACGCCAGACCATTGATTCATCAAACCTGCTTTCCTGCAGTCCGTGTTCTTCAGACTATTTTGTAGTAAGTAACGAATATGCTTTGGGGATGTGTATCAGAGTAAAAGTATATATTTTAATTAGGAAATTTAGTGGAGAAAAAGTTGGCTGAAATATAAAAACTCAAGTAAAGTACAGATGCTCCCAAAAATGTGTAATCTGGTCTGGTAATCCCAGGAAAGTACCCAGACACATAACTGTACATTTTAAATGCTGACAATTAAACACTAACAGTTTAGGCAGTTAGGCTAAGCTCTTAAACGACATTGTAATGGTATTCTCGATAATCAGTATCTTACTTTATAGCCATGAACACATTCTAAAAATCTTACAATTAAAGCCTTTATTATTTCTCAATTTGGTGCAGTAAAATTCACTTTATTAAAGGTTGATTTTTTTTCATTCATGAAGATGACATGAAGAAATGTGCCAAAAACGTGTCTCTTGGTAAAAAATAAAAGAGTTAAGATAAAAATGAAATTACTGTTATAATAAGGAGATGGCAGCAGAGGATCACTCATTGGCTGCAGCTGCCATTTCAACTCCCTAGTTTTTTCACAACTTTTGATTTATTATAAAATTAAATATTATAACAAATGTAGTGTTTCATCGCACTGAAGTATAAAGTACAGCAAGTGCAGGAAGTCACCAAGACACTCATCATTTAAAACATAAATAAATAAGGCCAGACAACAGGCTATAATGCTGAATTATTTATATACCTATATAGTCAAATACAAATTAAATACGTTTGGTATAACTGTGGCAGGGGGGGCGTGGTTTAGCGAAGTCTGCAGCGGGAGAGAGAATCAGGAGACGAGCGGTAAGTGAGTGGTTTGGGCAAAAATTATCATCACCTGTTTCTCGTTCTAGTAATTGGCGTGGAGAGAGTATAAAACGCCGGGAGAAACGGATGCAAGCGAGAGAGAGACGGACTGCTGACCCGAACCGGAAGGAGTGAACCGGAAGTTTGACGAAGTGTCAGAATAAGAGTCCCCGTTTGGGTGGTTGTGATTTTCTTTGTTCTTTGTTTAGTTTTGGGTCAAATAAATACGTCAGCAGTCCAGCCGACCCCTTTGTCCTCTTCCTTGCCACACGAACTCACTACACTGGTGCCGAAACCCGGGAAGGAAGAAGGACCGCCGCCGCCATGCAAAGCCCGTCCTCCACGCCGCTTGCGGATATCATCGCTTCCCTCGCGGTCCTGCACCAAGAACAACATCAGGCCCTGCTGGACCTGAGGACCGATCAGGAGAGACGATTCCAGGCCATCGTTCAGGCCCAGCAGGAGGACCGCGAGAGGTTCCGGAGCTGGATGGATCGGGAGGTTCGCGCCGAGGCCGCCGGGCCGCCCGCCGCCCCCATGCACCTGCCGCTTCACAAGATGGGGGCCCAGGACGATCCGGAGGCCTTCCTGGAGCTCTTCGAAAAGTCGGCGGAGGCCTGCGGGTGGCCCCGCGAGCAGTGGCCGGTACGCCTAATACCCCTGCTCTCCGGTGAGGCCCAGGTGGCCGCGCAACAACTTCCGGTGGCGAACCTCCTGGTCTTCGACGACCTCAAGAGGGCCATTATCCAGCGGGTCGGCCGGTCGCCAGAGCAACATCGCCAGCGCTTCCGGTCCCTGGATTTGGGCGAGGCCGGCCGGCCCTTCGCGATGGCCCAACAGCTCCGGGACTCCTGCCGCAAGTGGCTACTGGCCGAGGGAAGTGACGTGGAGCATGTCGTCGACCTGGTGGTGCTGGAGCAGTTCATCGCTCGGCTTCCCAAGAAGACGGCCGAGTGGGTCCAGTGCCACCGCCCCACGTCGCTGGACTCGGCCATCCCTCTGGCGGAGGACCACATGGTGGCGTGCCCAGGGGTCGGCGCACCCCCACCTGCTAACTCTCTCTCTCCTTCTCTCTCTCCCCCCTCTCTCTCTCGCCCTGTCCCTCTCCCTAGGTCCCGTCCACCCGGCCCTCCTCGTGTCCCGCCCCGGGGGCGGGACAGGATCGACCATGGACACTTCGGGAGCCCAAGGGCCCCGCCCAGGGGGGCAGGGATTGTGCCTGCTGGGGGGGACAGTGCTTCCTTTTCTCCACTCTCTCCGCGCCAATTCTCCAATCCACTCCCTGCCACTGGGGCGGCGGGTAGGTCTGGGCTGGCCTGTTGGCGTTGCGGGGACCCGGAGCATTTCGTGGACAGGTGTCCAGCGATGGAGGTGGGGACAATGATCCGGGTCCCGGATGTCCCACAGGTCACCCCCGGTCAGGCTGGCGAGTACCAAATACCCGTGAGTATCAAGGGGGGTACATATCCGGCCTTGGTGGATTCGGGATGTAACCAAACCTCAATCCATCAAAGCCTGATTCAACCGGGGGCATTGGATACAAGCCGCGTGGTTAAGGTGCGGTGTGTACACGGGGATGTGGTGGAGTATCCGGTTGTCCCAATTAGCATTCATTTCCGGGGACAAAAACATAGTGTAGAGGTGGCGGTTAGTCCCCACCTCCGGCATCCGGTAATTTTGGGAACGAATTGGCCTGCGTTTACGGTTTTATTGGGGTCGTTATGTGCGGATGCCTCTTGGGGACATAAGGCACGGAAGGAGGCCGTGCGGGTACAGGTGGGAGAAACTGAGCCAGGGTCGCTGTGGTCTGCTTCAGGGGAACTGAACGAAATCGGGAGACTAATTCTCTCGGAGCGTGATGACTTTCCTCTGGAGCAGTCTCACGATGAGACACTAAAACATGCGTTTCAACAGGTCCGCGCCATCGATGGCCAGTCTCTCCAACCTGCCCTCCCGCTCTCCTATCCGTATTTTGCCATTTTAAAAGACCGGTTGTATAGAGTGACCCAAGACGCTCGGACAAAATTGAATACAACCCAATTGTTAATTCCAAAGAGCCGCCGGGAAATGCTTTTCCAGGCGGCTCATTCTAATCCTATGGCGGGCCATTTGGGACAGGCCGCAACACTAAATCGCCTCATGGCCCGCTTCTTTTGGCCGGGCATTCATGACAACGTGCGCAGGTGGTGCGCGTCTTGTCCGGAATGTCAATTGGTAAACCCACCGGCCGCCCCAAAAGCGCCTTTGCGCCCTCTTCCCTTAACCCCTTTGCGTGCAAACATCGCTGACGGCCCCAGTTTATTATTGTTTCACTTTCACAGCACATTAAACATCACTGTCTTACTTCATCTGGACAAACTGTGCATCAATGGAAAGTTTAAAGACTCAAGCTTCGATATTTGACCAATATTTTGATAAAACATTGTTGCAGTGACAGATATTTAGTGATTTATGTCAGGAGTGCAAAATAATAAATCCGTATTATGCCACATTTTGAATAGAAATTCACAACTCACTCATATTCATTCACGTCAAGAGCGGTTTATTTGTGTTCACATAGACTCACTGAACAGCGTCAATAAGGATTTACAGACCAAAGATGCATATCTGCGGAGATATATGGATATATTTACTGATGTTTACTTCATATTTCTTCAGACAGAATCGTCATTTCTATTCATTTTCCACGGATTTACGCGATCAGATGATAAACAGCCTCTCCCAGCGATCTGTGTGTGCGTGCAGTAGTCACAGCTCGTGCGGTGTGTGACTCAGACTCTGATTGGGTCTTTCAAACGTCAATCTTAGTTTCATATCTGGACACCGCCCCATCGTGTCACATGCTTCCTGCACACTTCCTGGTAGTTATCTGGCCGAAACAACACTGAAACACCTCTGTACACACAAAATATCCGAATAATAAACCCGCGATTACGATAGTAAAGCTTGGTATGAGAATTTCTTGAGATCTGGGGCGTTTTTATAAAAAAAATCGAAAATGTACATCGGAAATGCTAACTTGTGCAGCGATGAAAAAGGCTACAAAAAAACATATTTTTACAACAGTAAACGACCAAATTCCACCCCTGATCGCTAAAGGAAGTTATTATAAACACTCGATCGGGGTTTAAAGTGAGTTTTGAGTAAAAGTGTACTAATAATTTCATAAATTGTCAGATGTAGCTTGATGCTAACGTTAGCACCAATGCTACTAATAGCAGGTGCTTTTCTTCTTCATAATGCATTTTTGTCTCAATAATTCACGTAAGGTCGTAAGAAAATGTTTTGTTGTATTTTTATAGTAAGACTTTTGATAAATAAGGGCTAAATGCAAAGAGAGACTGAAGTGAGATCGCTGCTTTGTTGCTTTGTAAAGCCTGAAAAACCACAATCAAGGCTAATAAAGGTGGAATAAAAACAAAAGAATAATGATAAAAGAATAATGCGGATAATGTGTCATACTTGGCGGAGGTGTGAAAGAACCGTTTGGTGAGAACAATACAATCATGAAACGGGCAGTTTTCACAGCCAAACACACATATAAAACACACATCAGTGTTTACATGTGAGATCTTACAGAGATGACAAGGGCCATAAATCAATCTGATTAGCCTTCTCTAAAAACACACATGACATGGCCTTAGAAAATATTTCATAAAATTCACAGTTTTACAGATTCGATTATGAAATTTTTTATGAATTCTTGGAAGACTTGTGGCCTTAGCTACACTGTGTTTTCAAACTCATTTCCTACATCAACATTTTTTTAAATACATTTAAAACATATGTTTTTAATATTTTTATTTTTGTTCTTATGTTTGAGCTTATATATCTCTATTATCATAACAGTCTGAGTGATTCTGATTCCTGAACAGTAAACTTTAAAGTGTCAGCTTTGTGAACATATGTTGAATATGTATCTAGTCAGAAAGAATCATGAGCAGAAACCTTTTTATTTTGGGTATGTAATTTCGGTCTCCATGCCAAAAAAGGGGGGTTACTAGTAAGGGGTTAATGCAGGTCCCCTTCGAGAGAATTGGCATGGACCTCATCGGGCCATTAGAGCGATCGGCACGAGGACATCGCTTTGCATTAGTCATAGTTGATTATGCAACACGATATCCTGAAGCGGTGGCCCTCCGCAACATTTCCGCTAAAAGTGTTGCGGATGCCCTGTTTCGTCTTATCTCCCGGGTGGGGGTTCCAAAAGAAATCCTCACCGATCAGGGCACGGCGTTTATGTCACGTACGCTACGCGAACTGTACGGATTGTTGGGCATTAAATCGATTCGAACTAGCGTCTATCACCCACAAACCGACGGCCTGGTCGAACGATTTAATCGCACACTTAAATCCATGATTCGTAAGTTCGTTCACGAAGACGCCAAAAATTGGGATAGGTGGCTAGAGCCCTTGTTATTTGCTGTGCGAGAGGTCCCACAAGCCTCCACGGGGTTTTCCCCCTTCAAGCTTCTCTATGGACGCCAGCCCCGGGGGGTGCTCGACGTACTGAGAGAAACTTGGGAGGAGGGACCGTCTCAGGGCAAAAACGAAATTCAGTATGTGCTGGACTTGAGAACAAAACTCCACACATTGGGGCGGCTATCCATGGAGAATTTGTTACAAGCCCAGGACCGCCAGAGCCAGCTGTATAACAGGGGAACTAGGTTACGCAAATTTGCACCGGGAGAGAAAGTACTTGTATTACTCCCAACGTCGAGCTCCAAATTAATGGCTAAGTGGCAGGGACCGTTTGTGGTCGCACGACAGGTCGGAGATCTCGATTATGAGGTAATACGGTCCGATAGGAACGGGTCCCGTCAGATATACCACCTCAACCTCCTTAAAAAATGGAATGAGGCGGAGTCAGTGATGTTGGCAACGGTGATTGGCGGAGAGGATGATCTCGGGCCAGAGGCGAATATCAAACCCCAATCCCTCGCTCTGGCTCCAGGTGGAGACCACCTCTCGCCGTCCCAACTCACTGATGTAACGAAATTACAAGCAGAGTTTGCCGACGTCTTCTCGCCCCTGCCGGGCCGTACTAACCTAATTCAGCACCATATCGAGACCGAGCCGGGCGTGGTAGTTCGCAGCCGGCCGTATCGTTTACCTGAGCACAAGAAACAAGTAGTTCAGGCTGAATTGGGCGCTATGCTTGACATGGGGGTAATAGAAGAATCTAATAGTAACTGGGCGAGCCCGATAGTTTTAGTTCCGAAAACGGACGGCTCAGTCCGATTCTGTGTAGATTACCGCAAGGTGAATGCTGTGTCGAAATTCGACGCGTATCCAATGCCGCGGGTTGACGAGTTGCTTGATCGGCTAGGCACGGCTCGCTTTTATTCGACATTGGACTTAACAAAGGGCTATTGGCAGATCCCCTTGTCTCCATTGTCCAGAGAAAAGACAGCTTTCACAACGCCGTTTGGATTACACCAGTTTGTTACCCTTCCGTTTGGCTTGTTCGGGGCCCCAGCTACCTTCCAGCGCCTCATGGATCGGATTCTACGGCCCCATGCTGCATATGCTGCTGCCTACCTAGATGATATTATTATATTTAGTAATGACTGGCAGCGGCATATGCAGCATCTGAGGGCTGTCCTGAGGTCGCTGAGGGGAGCGGGGCTCACGGCCAACCCAAAGAAGTGTGCGATTGGGCGTGTGGAAGTAAGGTATCTGGGCTTCCACTTGGGGCATGGGCAGGTGCGTCCCCAAATTGATAAGACTGCCGCTATTGCGACCTGCCCACGACCCAAGACCAAAAAGGAGGTAAGACAGTTCTTGGGGCTGGCGGGATACTATAGACGGTTTATTCCTAATTATTCGGACCTCACCAGCCCTTTGACTGACCTTACTAAAAAGGAGGTACCAGATACGGTCCAGTGGACGGAGCCGTGTCAGCAGGCCTTTACTCAGGTCAAGGCTGCTCTGTGTGGCGGGCCGCTGTTACACTCTCCTGATTTTTCTCTCCCTTTTCTGTTGCAGACAGACGCATCGGACAGGGGGCTGGGGGCAGTCCTGTCCCAGGAGATAGAGGGGGAGGAACGGCCGGTGCTGTACATTAGCCGGAAGCTCTCGAAGAGAGAGGCTAAGTACAGCACCATCGAGAAAGAGTGCCTTGCCATCAGATGGGCCGTCCTCACCCTCCGCTATTATCTCCTGGGACGGGAGTTCACCCTCTGTTCGGACCACGCTCCGCTGCAGTGGCTCCACCGCATGAAGGATACCAACGCGCGGATCACTCGTTGGTATCTAGCTCTTCAGCCTTTTAAGTTCAAGGTGATCCACAGGCCGGGTGTTCAGATGGCGGTGGCCGACTTCCTCTCCAGAAATGGGGGGGGGGGGGGGCTGCAGGCCGGATGGCTCCCCGGCCTGAGTCGGGCGGTGGGGGTATGTGGCAGGGGGGGCGTGGTTTAGCGAAGTCTGCAGCGGGAGAGAGAATCAGGAGACGAGCGGTAAGTGAGTGGTTTGGGCAAAAATTATCATCACCTGTTTCTCGTTCTAGTAATTGGCGTGGAGAGAGTATAAAACGCCGGGAGAAACGGATGCAAGCGAGAGAGAGACGGACTGCTGACCCGAACCGGAAGGAGTGAACCGGAAGTTTGACGAAGTGTCAGAATAAGAGTCCCCGTTTGGGTGGTTGTGATTTTCTTTGTTCTTTGTTTAGTTTTGGGTCAAATAAATACGTCAGCAGTCCAGCCGACCCCTTTGTCCTCTTCCTTGCCACACGAACTCACTACAATAACGATTAAATTATGCATTCAATAATTTGAAATGATTAGATTTAGTTTAATAACTACATTGTTTAAGTTTTATCCAACACAGAATTGTTTTTGCTGCAGTTTTGTTAGTCTGAATTTAGTCTAAATCGCTTAATGCACAGCTCTATTTTGACATCTGCTCATCAGATGATTTATTCCGTTGCCACTGTCAGTCATAGAAATGACTCGCGGCATGATTTAACGGATTCACTTGCGTAAATTTTACTGTATATGTGGATGTTTGGTCCTCTTAGACAAAAAAACCTCTAAATTTATCCAAATTGTGAGTGGATTATGTAGAGAAACCGAGGAAAGGATGCTTTCCTTATGGTACAGTACAATTGACCAGAAATGACAGAGCTGGCTTATCTAAAACCAGGAAGTAATCATGCATAGGGTCAATAGCATTATAGACTTTCATGCTTAATGCACTCTTTTGTTTTGTCTACTTATTTACTGATTACTGAATACTGAATAGACTCACTAATGGGAGCAGATGATTATTTTTAATCATTTATTTTTAAAGTAAATACTTAAAGGCATAGTGGTAACACTTTAGTATAGGGTCCAGTTCACACTAATAAGTAGTTGCTTATAAGCATATCTATTATTAACATATTGGCTGTTTATTAGTGCTTATAAAGTACATATAATGCATGACATCCATAATCCTACTCAATACCCTAAACTTAACAACTATTAATAAGCAGCAAATAAGGAGTTAATTGAGGCAAAAGACATAGTTAATGGTTAGTTAATAGTGAGAATTGGACCCTAAAATAAAGTGTGACCGGCATAGTTTATGAAAAAATGATAATAATTCTAAAACAACAAATTCTGTAATATTTATATGATTTGTTTGTAGTTATTATTAATGATTAATATGAATTATTATTAATAATAATTGTTGTTAATTTATTAATTCAGAATTATTCAACACCGCCGTTTTTAAATCACTTATTAATATGACATGTATGTGCATAGATGGATTGATGGATAGATAGATAGATAGATAGATAGATAGATAGATAGATAGATAGATAGATAGATAGATAGATAGAGACCCCCAGTTTGTAATTCTTCAAAGGTCTTTTTGGTTTGTTTATTTGAGGCATAGAGGTTTGTTAAAAAATCACAATGGTGCTTTTTGTTATTTTGAAACGACTGACCCAATCCCCTTTCAAATAATTGCATTTTGTATACCACAGAAGAGAGAAAATCTCAGAGGAACAACATGAGAGTGAATGAATGGCAGAATTTGTTTATTTGTTGGTGAACTATTCCTTTAAACAGGGTATCCTGTTTTTTCTCGCTTCATAATAGCCTAGATCCCCACTGTACAAATATTTTCTGCTTTCAAAATGCCAAATATCTTACATGCAGTGAATTTCTCAAGGGAGACTTTATCCTTATAGGAAGGATTCTGCTAAGCACATGGCAGAATAGGATGGATTTATTCTACATGGATTCAATTCAGAGCCCACTAGATTAATTCATACATCTTCTCCACTCTCTCAGTTTGCAGAATTGCAACAGGTGCATTTGACCGCAACTCTCAATCATTCAAACCTGCTGTATTGCACGCACTCTCTCTCTCCATGCACATGGAAATACCTGCTGCTGGTTTCAAGCCAGTGTTAATTTCGTTGACTAAATATTTTCGTCATTATTTTCGTCACGAATATATTTTTGCCGACGAAAACGAAACGAAAACTAAAATAGAAGGCACTGATGGAGACTAAAACTATGACTAAATTGATTGACATTATCGTCAACGAATAAAGGACGAGACGAAAATAGACTGTGACGAAAATCAAATCAGCAGACGGGAGAGATGCGAGGAATGAGCAAAAGAACCGGCAAAACAGAACAGACTGCATGAGAGAAGAGAACCAATCAGAGCCTGACTTATTGAGACGTGAAGCGAAGGTTTTCAGTTTTTATGAGCTCCCGGGAAGTCGGCATTCGAAGAGGTGATAGGGACTTTAAGCAACAGCCTCTGGTGGAACGGCAACGCCATTCTGGCGTTGTATTGCGCCTGCGCGAATTTAACTGCTACTTTCTGACGTTCTAATTTAACGGTCTACTACGGGAGAACAGCTGATTTGCCGGAGTCGCTACAACGTGAGAGGTTAGGTAAATAAATGTTATGTTTTTAGACTTATTTACTGTAGCCGTTCCATTCGCAGCTGTTGCTTAAAGTCCCTACTGTCTAAAAGAGCGACAAAATGTCCACAGCTCACTTCACGTTTGACGACGAACAAAACAAAACAAAGTGTAAAGCACGCAGAGCGCTCATTCGTGGCAAGAACACAACCAATTTGAAAAGACATTTACAGACGAGCCACCCGGACATTTTCTCAAATGTAATTTTACAACGATGTTCTTTTGTTTATTGAGCTAAGCAAAATTGGAATAGTGCAGTGCGTAGATGTTGTAGCATTAAATATTACGAACTGAAAAGTACTGTAAAATAGCCCCTTCTTCAAATTAGATGCGAGCACAATACTAATACGTAATATCATGATAAATACATTTGATTAATACTAATGTTTAGTATATTGTATAATGTTCTACTTGTTGACAATATCACAAATATTTCTATATTAGTCATGTGAAACATGAATGTTCACATCCTATCATTATACATACAAATCTAGCAATATTGTAGTATTTAAAACATACAATATTGCTAGACAAATGAATACTACACTTTACTTTTTTTATCCACCTAGCTGCCAACTTATTAAATATTTACTTTAAATGTATGCACTTATTGTTCAGCTCAGCTGTAAGCTTTAAGGTCCTGGACCTAACGTTATTTTTCTTTTATTGATGGTCAATTGGCAGCTAGTTATTGTTTACATTATCATGACAGTGTTTGTTGCTGCATAAAAGCTTTTGAATCGAAATAAAGACACAGTTGTGTTGAAATAAAGTTGAATTTGTGTTTTATAAGTTTGTTTCCTATACCAGCTGTAAAAAATTGTCTAGTAAATCTGTTATTGATTTTAGTCTTATTTTAGTCGACTAAAATACCAAGCAATTTTAGTCGACTAAAATACCAAGCAATTTTAGTCGACTAAAATATGACTAAAATTAAAACAAATCAGATGACTAAAACTTGACTAAAACTAAAAAGAATTATAGTCAAAAGACTAAGACTAAAACTAAATTAAAATTTCGTGTCAAAATTAACACTGTTTCAAGCAGAACATGCTCTGAACCACAGTGGTTCCTCCCTCCAAGCCTCGTAGAACTTATTTTTGAGAAAAAAAAAAGAAAAGAAAAAAGAAGCAGACAGTAGAAAGAGTTCAGCTGCAATTAATTCATGACTACTGCAGACCGATCACTCATGTATTACAGGCTCCTGGGGTTTGGCCTTCAAAGACGCAGCATTACACAGTGGGAAAGCTTTTGATAATGCAAGCTGAAAAATTATCTGTAAAGATGGATAATTGAAAATGTTTTGATATTGTGCTCACTACGTCTGCCCTTATAATAACTTGAGTTTGATGCTTTGTTTAATTGTGCATGTTTTAGTTTAGTGCTCCACCCACATGCTATTACTTTTAAAGCATTTAGACGTGTGACATTGACAGTCGAATTCTTGGATATTTAAAATGCAAAGGTGAGTTATGTTTTGCTTTACAGAGCTTTAATCATGATGATTCAACTGTCTCTGTGATTGTAAGAGTATAAAGTAGGTTAAGGATAAAGTTAATAAATTATTGTATGTTGCAGGTTGCATTATGCACAGTTCAGCAGTGCATGCCCTTATGCAAAGAAAATGTATTTCCCTATATTTTCCCTACATGTTTTTTTGTAAACACTCGCATCTTTTTGTATATGAATTATGTAAATGTACAACTAATAAAGCGAGTTAAGTTTGATCAAGTGGTCAACTTTATGTACAGTACAGACCAAAAGTTTGGAAACATTACTATTTTTAATGTTTTTGAAAGAAGTGTCTTCTGCTTATCAAGTCTGCATTTATTTGATCAAAAATACAGAAAAAACAGTAATATTGTGATCTATTATTACAATTTAAAATAATTGTTTTTAAATGTATTATACTTTAAATTGTCATTTATTTCTGTGATGCAAAGCTGAATTTTTAGGATCATTATCACATGATCCTTTAGAAATTATTCTAATATGATGATTCATTATCAAAGTTGGAAACAGTTCTGCTGCTTAATATTTTTTCAGAACATGTGTTACTTTTTTAAGATACTTTGATGAATAAGTAAAAAAAGAAAAAAAGAAGCTATGTTTTTTAAATATAAATATTTTTTAATAACAATATACACTACTGTTCAGTAATTTGGGGTCAGTAATTTTTGTTTTCATTTCTTTTTTTTAAAATAAAATCTATGCTTTTATGCAGCAAGGATGTGTTAAATTGATAAAAAGTGATAGTAAAGAAAATATATTATTAGAATATATATAAATAGATTTTTTTTTTGAATAAATGCAGTTCTTTTTAACCTTTTATTCATCAAATATATTAGACAGCAGAACTGTTTCCATAATAAATCCGAATATTAGAATGATTTCTAAATGATCATGTGATAGACTGCATGTTACATGTGACACTGAAGGCTGGAGTAATGATGCTGAAAATTCAGCTTTGCATCACAGGATTAAATTATTAGTTATTATTAAATTATTATATTCAAATAGAAAACTATCATTTTAAGTTGTAATAATATTTCACAATATTACCTTTTTCTGTATTCTTGATCAAATAAATGCAGGCTTGATGAGCAGAAGAAACTTCTTTCAAAAACATTAAAAATGTTTCCAAACTTTTGGTCTGTACTGTATACCCATGATTTAACTCATGAAAGAGAAAAGTAGTCAATGCTAATAACTTTAAAATTGACTATAAAGTCTTCATTAAGAATAGGTAACAGATATAACCCCCAAAATAGCATCTTCATAAATTATCTTGCATTCAGCTCTGTTTTCAAAGTTTATGGCTTCATAGCTTTGTGCACATAACTTGATAGTACATGGAAATTGACTTTTGTAGCCATAGTTATATTAATTTTTTATTTTCCTAATCCAGTGACATATTATATTAAGCCCATAAAATGTTGCCATCTGTTCATAATACATTTGTATACCACTGGCTGGTATATATAGCAGTACTAAAATGGTTTTATTCTGTAGGCTACTGGTTAAATTTTATGACTTGAGTATTAAATTCTGAACTGATAAATGATTTGTCATTACGAATTTTAGAACAAGCGTTAAGTAAGACACTGTCATAATGCTGGGCATTTGAGAAATCAAGTCACGTATCAAAACTGTTCCACACTTCGATTTGAAATAATGCAAATCCCAATGCTGGTATCAAAAATAAGTGTCATTATGAAAGTAGACATTGTGGGCTGTCAGCTAATGAAGCCTCTAAAACATTAAATGGGATTTATAATAGCAATTAACAAAATATCCACAGTATGATCAGCCTGTCTAATGTCCCTTCTGTTGCCATACATACATCCTTTAGGAGGAACAGAAACATAAGATCTTCTGTGCTCTGGGATATTCCTCAGATTTGCTTAATCAGATAAAGTTATTCGTCCTGATAACATCACATCCTGACTGCACTGGCAGCCGACATTGAATTGTGAGGCCAGCCAGCTAAAATGAGCCTCAAGATTTGATTTTATACACACCCAGCCTTTGAAGAGATTATGATAAGTAGAATGTAGTAATACATTTAACACAATGTGAATCACAATGCCTGGTGCTGAGTAGTACATGCACAATGTGTATTATTCATTAATCTGAAAGTTGGATGTTCCCATGGGGAAATATATGCTGAACACCTTCCTGTAACAAATGCAAGACGTTTCTTCTCCACCATCAGTTTTTGGGTTAATGCATTACATAGCTAATATATATAACATAAACAGATAAGAACATTAATTGTATACCGCAGTTAACGATTTAAAAAAAAAAGAAATGCATTGGTTTTATTTTAAAGAATTTTTCAAATGCAAACAATAATAATAAGGATTTCTAGGAGTAGGTGTAAATGCACTCACTTGCTATCTTTTTTACTTATTTTTCACTTTAATTGAACTTTAATAGCAATAATAATACTAATTGTATTATTTTTACAAATACTATATATATATATATATATATATATATATATATATATATATATATATATATATATATATATATATATATATATATATACTTTGTAACATAATTAGTGTTATTTTTTTGTGAATAACTGCATGATAATAACATAATGAGGGTTCAAGCACTTATTCATGCCTCTAGGTTTAGAAACATGAATATAAATGTTCAATTGCTATCTTTTCTGATAGCCATATGGAGCTATTGTTGGGGTACAGAGTGTATACCTGCTGGCGTGACATATCTCTAATGTATGGGAAGCAATTCAATTAAGAGGTTTCTTCAGCTGACCTGCCATGAGCTGTGTGTTTTGTTTGCTGATGTCTAGAGCAATTACACATCAGCGGTTAGTGTCACAGACAGCAAGGAAAAAAGAATGCTAAATGTAAATAGCCTTCCTGTAGCTCAAACAGTAGGGCATAGTGCTAACAACATGAAGGTTGTATTCATAGCCAAATGAAACATTTTAACACTTTTATCTAAAGCAACTTCTATAGTACTTAGGTTGTTCATTATTATTATCATTGGCTGATTATTATAATTTCTTGCTTTCCATGGGAATCAGACCCATGATCTGGGCATTGCTAATGCAGTGCTCTAAGATTCGAGCAATCTATCATTTTGTAGACTCTAGCCAAATTATGCAGATAAACAGGTTGTGTGATATGCACTTATTCTTTAAAACAGTAAATAAAACTTTGCAAGATAACCAGATTACCAGACTACATAGTTGCTTACTATGTTTATGTAGATAAATATAGTTTCTGTCGAGCACAATGTGTTTTGTGCAATGAATTATTGGCTTAAAGGTGCTGGAAGCGATTTATTTGTAATACTGCACAGAAAATGTCCCTACTTGACAGATACCTCTGAAATGGGTGTCCTGAGAAATCACACGTGTCTCTGCATTTTCAGCAGTCATTACTATCAGTCTTCAGTATCACATGACCATTCAGAAATCATTTTATGATGTTTTCTGCTCAAGAATGATTTCTTATTAGTATTAATGTTGAAAAGAGTCGTACTGCTTAATATCCTGTTTTCCCCAGGATTCTTTGAAGTTTGAAAAGCACAGCATTTATTTTGCAATTGAAATCATTATACATGTCTTTACTGTCACTTTTGTCCATCAGTTTAATATATCCATGCTGAATAAAAGTATGAATATCTAATAAATAAATAAATTACGTAAACTTTTGAATAATAGTGTAAGTAATAAATATATAGTCTATAAATTTTGGTACTGTGTTGGTTTACAACTTGACTTCTAGAGGGTTGTTTTTGTTGAAATCATTTCATGTTGTATTTTACATGAACTCAAGACATTATGGCTTATTACTGTATACACAGAGCACATGGACAACAATATATCCTGTTCCTCAACTAGATGTGTTTCTGTAGAGAAGACAGACACTGAACACCAAATGTCATCTAGTTGGACTATATCTAGAAAGCAACAAATCAACAGTTAATATTTGAACAGAATTTTGCATGTGAAGGTGAAAGACCAGCAGATAACATTACCCAAGGTGTTCTGTGCTGCAGCCAGGGAACATCAGGAAGTTAGATGAAAGGTGATTACCCTGTGCCTCCTGTGGACTTTTGAATTACCCAGACTTTAGAACTTCTAGACAAACTAAGAACTCTTTCAATATGTTTCGGCATCACATGTATTACCCTCCAGCCCACCATTATCACAGCAACAAAAAGAAAAGAAGAGCAGAGAATATAACAGAGCAGAATAGAACAAATAACTGAAAAGAGCTCAGCAGGAACACTATTCTTGGCTAGACTTCATGTCGCCAAAATGGGTCCATGATAAATGCATTTCAGCACAAGAAAAGCATTGATCCATGAGAAATTACCCATACAAAGGAATTAGACTGAAAATGTTCAAACTTCATCTCAGCTGTGTAAGTGCTTTTTCAATTGTCCAGAGATAACTTGCCAAGAGAAGTTGTATAGAAATGTCATGGAACCAAGACAATACCTGCTTAGTAGAGAAAGGTTGAGCAGCTTACTTCACAGTGACTTCAACCCCTTCCCGCTGGATGCGTTCTGGCTCTACATTCCAAAATTTCCCACACACACCGAACATCTTGTGTGAGTGCCAGATTACTGTTTTGTCAGTTGCTGGAAAGGCTCCAAAACAGCAGATTTGCTGTTTTTACTTTCTGAACCCATCAGCATTCCCAGTTCTTCCATGTGGAGTATGAGATTACTGAAACCTCCCATACTGGGTGCACAGGGGCATCTCCTCCTTCACACCTCCTACTGTCACTGAGCACAAGAATAGTGTAGTTGAGGGATGTCATCATCAGTGTTTAATTACAAGCCACAGCTATACATCTTATAGCCGCAGATATACAGTTTATTAGTGGAGTGAGAGCTCCATTAGTTCTGCTCCCATAAGAAAGTAAATTGTCACTGTTATAAGCAACTAGACTTTGTTTTTACATGTATGAAGTAAGTGTTATTAAGGATTATGGACTAGTATTTTGGACATAAGTTAAAATGGTTAAATGATGGATTTCTTTCTTTCAAACACACGGATATTCACATCACAAGATGTTAATTGATGGACTGGATTTGTGTGGATTACTTGTGGATTATTTTGATATTTTTTAATTCTCGTTCTTACGGCACCCATTCACTCCAGAGGATCCGCTGATGATCAGATGATGTAATGCTAAATTTCTCCAAATCTGTTTTGGTTAAGAAATAAACTCATCTACATCTTGGATGGCCTGAGGGTGAGTAAAGTAGATGTTCATCAAATTAAAATTTTTAGGTGAACCATTCCTTTAAAGTTACATGAGACTTTCACAGCCCCACAGTTGTATTTCGTTTGTAAACACAGGATGCTCGCAGTGATAATCAGCGCACTGTTGGATAATGCATATCCTTGCTTGACTGTCAGGGAAGATTGTAAGTGATAGCTCCAGAATATTGCATAATTTTCCATAAGATTTATTTTATAAGTTTGCAAATGCAATCTCACAGTTACAACCTTTTCAAATATTTCATGCTAGTATGTGGTGACTGGCGATCCCAGTGAATGGAAGGATAAAAAATAAGGTTTTATATTGTCTTTTAGTCCTCTGCTTGTTGGAATGTAACTTTCCATATGCTGGCTGACTGAGAAGGTCAAGAGAGTTGCTATATACTGCAGCTGATCAAAGGCTAATGTCTCTCCTTGTCTCTCTCCTTATTGTCACCACTGTTCAGAGGTTGGCCTTTCTCTTTCCCAGTCCACATGCATCTAAACTTTGCTCTGTCTCCAGCAATACAGCTTTTGTAGAGAACAAGGCTCATTTGTCAAACACTGTTAGCGGCTTCCTGGCAAATGTTTTACCCTTTTATCTTTGTTCAAAAGGAGATTTTGCTGTCGCACTTCCATATTAAAGCTGTCATGGCGTTCCGTTTTTTGTAGCTTGCACTTTGTAAGCTAAGTTTAAATAAGAGTGGTGGCTTAGAAAAATAAGAACGCAATTTGCTGTTCCAACAAATGGCTGAATTACGAAGATCCACACTGCAGGCGTGTACAATGCTTTGAAGTGTCAGGCAGTTGACAATGCTCTCTAGAGCCCTTTTTTTTCCTGCTCTCCTTATTTCCTCTGTTGAGAGAGTTTGAAGCATCTCAAGTGATAATCCAGCTGCATGCCATTGTATAAATCTCTAATGACCCAAGGATGTTTTCTATTAGCAGTCTGTGCTAGCTGTATTGATGCTGCCGTATTTATTTAAAGCCTTTTAACCACTGGACACATTTTTACTGATGTTTACAATAACTGCCATTCAGTTGTTAGTTATTCATTGTGAGGATTGTGCTGTTTAACATGCTGTCAAAATGCATTCAAATATGGTTAAAGTCTCAAAGAAAATGGCAAAATTGTGTTAGTGTTCTGAATAATACAATTAATATTTTAAATTAAACGCCTATTAGCAGAATGTAATGACATTTCTGTCATTTCAGGGGCTATTTAGCAAAGCAGTGCTTTATATAAAGCTTGTTTTGCATAATGTAAATTAATTTTTGTACCGAATTGTCTAATATGGTAATTGAAAAAGATTAATGTTAAAACAGAACTAAGAACCTTTTAGTCATATTTCATGTCATATACATATTACTATTGTTTTAAATTTATATAGTCTTCATAGGAAACGCTACTAGGAAAAAAATTGGTTGGCCAACATATAATATGATCAGTATCAAGATAATGCCTTGTAGCAGAATTTAATCAGTATAAT
Organism: Carassius auratus; assembly: GCF_003368295.1. Lineage (NCBI taxonomy): Eukaryota > Metazoa > Chordata > Actinopteri > Cypriniformes > Cyprinidae > Carassius > Carassius auratus. Next base: position 6,485,446 of record NC_039276.1, read on the forward strand.
AACACTAGCAGAGACTAGAAATGGTTATATATGGGAATCTACATTTTTATCCCTCTTATCTGTCTTGTCATATATGTTGGGAGCACAGGAAGAACCGCAGCTAATTTTTTCTTTTTTGTAAGAAGATACCAGCCATGACAGCTTCTGATACTGTGAGTGTGTTTCAAATCAGTTTTTCACATGTCTGGTTATTGTAGCAGATGTCGTACATATGGGGTTTATACCATGTGAAGTTTCGAACAAATGTATGACATGCTACTCTTTATGTGCAGCAATGAAAGAGAGAGAGAGAGAGAGAGAGAGAGAGAGAAATTAGTGCTATCAATTTAATGCTTTTATTAATATAGATAATTATAAATTATGATAATGATGATCCTTTATGAAAAAGAGAGAGACACCAACAATCTTTCCAGCTGCTCTCACTATGCATTGAAGTGACTTGCTACAGGACATGTTGCAGGTGCCGTACCACACAGTGATGCAGCTCGTCAGGATGCTCTCGATACGGTAGGTTGGCCCTAACTGTCCTCAGGCCCACCTCATCTCCAGCTCTGAAGGCAGCATTCCGATCCTTCAGGAGTTTGTAGAATTCCCCTGTCATCCACGGCTTCTGGTTGGCCCGGACAATGATGGTCTTTGTGACCGTTACATCATCAATACACTTGGTATTGTAGGCAGTGACAGTCTCTGAGTACTCTAGGAGGTCTGTGGTGTTAATTTATTTGGCAGCCTGCTTAAACATATTCCACTTGTATCTGTTTGTGAACTGGTTTGGCGACTTTAACGAGCGGTTTGTAGCTTCTCTGTGTGGTGAAGTGAAGTGAAGTGAAGTGAAGTGACATTCAGCCAAGTATGGTGACCCATACTCAGAATTTGTGCTCTGCATTTAACCCATCCGAAATGCACACACACAGAGCAGTGAACACACACACATACTGTGAGCACACACCCGGAGCAGTGGCAGCCATTTATGCTGCGGCGCCCGGGGAGCAGTTGGGGGTTCGATGCCTTGCTCAAGGGCACCTAAGTCGTGGTATTGAAGGTGGAGAGAGAACTGTAAATGCACTCCCCCCACCCACAATTCCGTCCGGCCCGAGACTAGAACCCACAACCCTTCGATTGGGAGTCCAACCCTCTAACCATTAGGCCACGACTTCCCCAAACTGGTGTAAACAAAGTCCAGAGTGTTGTTACCCCGTGTTGGAAAGTCAATGTGTTGGTGTGTTTTTGAGAACACCCTATATGTCTGTGTGGTTGAAATCCCCAGATAATGTGAGAAAAGCATCAGGGTGGACTGTCTGCTGCTCACTGATGTGCAGGTATAGTTCATTTAGTGCCTCACTCCTGTTGCTGTTGTTGGAGCTGGGAGGGATGTATACCGCAACGAGCAGTTTGGCTATGTATTCCCTCGGTAGATAGAATGGCCGGCACATAATAATCATAAACTCCACCAGGGGTGAGCAGTGTTTGCAGACCGCAACAGCATCACGGCACCATGCATCATTGATGTAAACACAAAGCCTGCCGCTGTGAGATTTACCTCCCTCAATGAGAACTCTGTCCGCTTGGTAGCATGTCAGCTGATCGAGCTGAATAGCACAGTCTGGAACACTGCTGCTGAGCCATGTTTCTGTGAACACAAAAACACAACAGTCTCTTACAGTCATTTGAGTTGAGAGTAGTAGTCAGATGTAATCCAGTTTATTGTCTAGAGCAGTGGTTCCCAAACTGGGGTGCGTGCACCCCTAGTGGTGCGCAGACTGACCACCAGGGGTGCGCAAGAGAATGTTTGTAATGGCGGGGAAAAAGATCGCTCTTTATTATTTTTATGTATTTAACTGAGGTAAACTTTACATGCAAATGTTTTATTAAGAAATAAAATTTCACATTTCACATTACACACTACATTACTGTATAAATTACAATTGATTTCATTTCATTTTACTAACACGTTTGTGTCACAATAGCCCAGCCCTGTTCTTTTAGTTCATATTAGGTGCTAACTGATAATTTGTTCATTTTTTTACTTACTACATTCAACAGAATGGACACCTGGGGCCAGATTCACAAAAATCTTCTTAAGAAATAAATTAAAATATTAAAACGTTCTCAAATATATTCCTAAGAACATCTTAATTTTTTTTCTTAAGAAGAAATTAACAGCCGTTATCTGAATAAATACATGTTGCTGCTAAACTCACTCCTGTAGATTACCCTAATAATCATAATCATAAGCACGCACCAGACTGTATATTTTTGTTGCGACTTTGAATCACGCTCAGCTTCATGTTTTAATGCGGCCTGTTTTTGAACAGTTGCTTTTAAAATAGCCTGTCTTAAGCTGCAGCAATATGTTTCATTAATTTTTGTGTAGTGTTTTTGCACTTTCATCTGAGTGAACGCTTCCGGTATTTTAGTCCGCGCTTCTACAGCAAATGCATCCTGCGCACTCATATGCACCGAATATTGATGATCAAAGATGATGAATTAATAAGCTAAAATTAACCCTGACTCGTTTCAGGGTTGCTAATGAGTTTTGAAGTCAGCAAAAAGCAGCGTCACACATAGGCTAATCATGAGCGATCATGTTTACATTAACAGTCATCGCTGTCCCTTCAGAAAACTTGTGCACATCTCTAGTCCTCCTATGTATTATATGTAGCTGTTGCTGTAATGTTCAAATATAACAATTAATTTCAAATAACCCAATAAACTAATTAAATAATTATTATTATTTGGATTTAAGAAAAGTCTGGGGCTGTCCTAAATTTAAGAAGATTATCTTCAACAATCTTAAGAAAAGATAAGAATATTCTTAAGATTAATTTTTTTGGGAATACAAAATATCCTTAAGTTTTTTCTAAAATTAAAAAATAAGAAGAAAATGGAAGTTGAGAAGAAATTTCTCCTTAAGAATGTTTCGTGAATCCAGGTTAAAAACGGGCACTTTAAAGAAATTAAATATTTATATGTATATATCATATATATTTAATGTATATGATCTGTGTGCAAACATGCAGGCCCATCCATCTCACAAAAAAAGGAAGTGATCTTTTATTATTATTATGTTTTCTAATTTACAGTGAATATTTGTATTTAGTTATTGCAATTAAAAATGTGAAATCTAACCAGAGTAAGGTGTTGGGGGGTGCTTGACAGGTGCCAAACACTAGAAAGGGGTGCATGCTGAAAAAAGTTTGGGAACCACTGGTCTAGAGCATACGTTAGCCAGTACGATGGTGGGGATAGCTGGCTTGTGTAGGTTAGCCATTAGCCTAGCCCCGATATATATGCGCTTACCCCTCACACTACTTGTGGCGCCTCCGCTGTGGGCGAGATGCAGTAGTGGTGGTCGATGATGGTGTAGGCCTCCGGAGCAGACCAAGATCACGCAGTTATTCCACTTTCACAGAGTTTAACTCTAAAAATGTGGTTCTGCCAACATCGAGCAGAAACTCATGACTGTATGCATGCTTTAAAGACAGTTAGACGCGATGTAGACGTACAAAAACACTGACAAAACACCGTTCTGACGGGAAAGAGAGATGCCGCTGCATGTGGATTTGCAGCCATAAATTAGGATCTGTTAGAAAATTATAATATGCATCACTACTTTTTTGGTTTTATCAATGAATAACAAGTGTAATTCTAGTTTATTTCACACATGGCTGTCAGATGGTTTCAGAAGACTTGTAGTAGAGTACATGAGTCATATGTACAACTTTTATTATACTTTTTGAAGCTTGAACACCCCAGTTCCAATTCACTGTGGCATTAACTGTGTGGAAAAGAGCAACTAGCTTAGTGTTCCATATTGTGTTCCAGTGAAGAAAGAAAGTCTTATGGGTGAGTAAATTATGAATTATTCTATTATCTGTCTGACCACTTTGAGACAGAGTCAGCAATACGAGGAGACAGTTACTATGAATGGTGTCTTTTATGAGAGTATTGTGATTAGTCAAAGTAACCCATAGAAGAAACTCAGCAGAGGAGATATAGCATGACCTTGATCCTCACCGCACTGTTTTTATCTGGATGTTTCTTATTTCATGAGGCACATTCTATAAAAACCTCCCCTGAATCTCAATGAGTTGTTGATAGAGTTTTGAGATCGGGATCAGCTCCCGGTCAAGGCTAAAAAGAGAGACAAATCAAAATGGAAAAGGACAGGAAACCTGTGGGAAAAAAGTTGACCACCAAATAGCACCTATGGCATTTCAAGGTGTGAGATAATGAGGAAATAGCACGTTTCTTACAGTTTCCTTAAAAACTGCAAGGGAACATGCAAATTGACCTGGCTCCTGGGGGAAATGACTTGCATCCCAAGCCTTTTTTTGCAACTGTGCTTGTCATAGAGACAGAGAAATGGGAAATGCCGGTGTCAAAAGTCCTGTGTTTTAAGCTTGTCCACCCTGACAGGTAAGGAAATGGAACATTACCTGACCCGCATGTGAATCCAGCCAAGCCCTCATCTGTGGGGGCCATTGGTAAACACTCCTTTCCTCTGCCAGTCAGCCAGCTGTCCTTTCTATTCTTCCTGTCAGATTAACACAGCAATATCACCCCTGTCAGTTGTCCACCCAGATAATGCATTCTAACAGCCACTAAACTCATATTTCATAAATGCATTGTCTTCATTACACCGTATCCAGGAATTATATAAAATATAAACTTCAGCCATGCATTTATAATAGTTTTTGGAAGGACAGTTTTTGGAAGTACAGTTTGTCTACATTTAGGGACAGAGCATTGTCAGATACTCTTACAAGATGTTCTTGTGATTGGCGGACCGATTTGAGTTGTTAAGATCACACATCCTTGATTTGCATGTTAAGAGGCAAGTTGAGGAAAACTGTGATAACATGACTGGGGGCAATTTCAAACACTGGAATTTCAGAGGAGTGGAAAACAAAATGAATTCATTTTTAAACTAGTGAGTTAGCTATGAGGCATGAAATGTGCAGTATGTTTTAAATGCATTTTAGGACCGTGAAACATTTTTATACACTTGGATACAGTAGATGCAGACACACATTGTGAGTTTAGCATTTCATTTTTGTTTGCAAAGTGGTTGCTGTGACCTGTCAACAATGGTTTGCGCTAATTTTTAATGCTAATGTGGTGTAAAGGAATAGAGAGTTTCCATTTTTTTTCTTGTAAGAAACTAAAAGTGTCACTCATCTGAAGTTGGTAGCACTGAGAAAATTAGAAATTAGAAATATAATACTAGACCACTTAATATGATTTTACTAATTATATTTTTTTCTGTTTGAATCTTGTCTTTGGAATCTTTTAAAAGTGCTTATTGATTTTTTCTGTTTTGCTTAGCCACTAAATTGGAGCCCCCTCATCAAAATCCCTATATTTCAAGACATGTAATCAAACCAGATGTCAGCAGACCAAGGATGTTCAAAGTCTTCTTGTGGCCAGAGTTGTTTTAGCTGTTTACAGAGTCTATGGCTGTCACAAACTGGTTTGGTTTTTCAGGACAACTATTTTATTGATCTACTGTATATGTCTGGTTTTGAAGGTTTTATGTGCACTTCCTTAAACATAAATTAATGTACAATTTTTTGGTCTCCAGGTAGAAGCCACATCAAAAATGACTGAATGAAAATAAGTGTAAAGCGGCCTCGCTATCAATTCTGACTGTGGTGAGTGAACACATTCTTGACAGGAAATGCTTGTGTTTTTAGAAATGTACCACTGATAGTTTCTCACATGCATACATGCAAGTCTTGCAGGCCCTGTGAATATTAGGGTGACCTCATGACTGCTCTTGTCACAGGACGACCCAGTTACCCAGCCTCTGTGGTCTGTACAGTGGCACAACATTGTGTAACTGTTATATGTCATGTGACCCTGGGGTTCATGCCAGAAGCCATTTTCTGTCTCGTGCAAATGAAAGTTTTGGATGTTGTGCACAAACTTAACAGAAATAAAATGCTGTAGACTTAAATTCATTATGTATTTATTTATTTATTTTATTGTCTAAGGTTTTGAGCGTAGGAGGTCTGTAATACCAGCAAAGATGTCCCTTGAAAGACTATTTGGTGGCCATCTTGACAACAATCAGCATATTAATGAAATCTTCAAAATCACTGGGTAAGCTGTAATTTTTAAAAATTATATTATAAATTTAGCTGAACTTAGAACTTGAGTGAATGCAGTGCCAAAGTAAACAATTGTGTTGCTTTCATCAGTAAAAAAAAAAAAAAAAAAAAAAAAAGCCTTAGGAACAATTTTCACTTGGTACATTTCTCAAATTTACAACTTTATTTACTTAAAAAAATTTGTAGTAATATTAAATATTCTATGTATTTGTCTAGGTCATCTGTGCCTTCACACTCTCTCTGTTAAAGTACAAGACATGAATTCAGCATTAATTGTGGGGATTTTGCAGAAAAGGGATATATGTTTTTCCAAGCTTTAATTCAGCTGATAATACACACAATTTTTGCTTGAAATTTTAGAGGCTGAGGTCAAGGCTAATGGTACGGACAGTTATTATGCTCTGATATATGCAAGTATGATAAGTACAGGCCATTGATGTATTCACAAAAGGTGTTCATAAAATGTGTAGCATATACATTATTTGAGAAGGCAAGTACTTGCAAAATATGGTTCATAATGTCTGGAAATTCCAATGTCTATTTGAAATCTGTTATTATGGTAACTGTTGCATGTATTGAAAGATGATAAAAGCAATGTATTTCACCTTATGTGACATCTAATATATGTTTCTCAAATAAAATGTCATCCTAATGACCATGTCTGCAATCATAGGCAGGAAAATGTGTTTTGAAATATTTTATATATGCTACCAGTCAAATGTTTGGTCTTGCATGACTGAATTCATTATTTTTGGGGACTTTAAAACATTTTTATGTAAAGGCTTTTACTTAAATGCTTAATATTATATTTGTACTTGGGATGGTTTTAATTTGTTTCACATTTTATTGGTCAATTGTAAAAAAAAAAAAAAAAAAAAAAATTGACAGCTTTATTACTATCCACATTTTTGAATAACTAATTGAATATATATTTAATAGCAAGACAAATGAGTTTTTCTTTTTGAAGATCTAAAATGTCTTCTGAATTACAGCTTTCATCTTCTCCCTGTTTCTTACATTCCATGTTCATCCACCAAAACAATGTATTATTAATTTTGAGCATACTTACAGAGGGTAAAGCATTAGGCTCTTGGCATACCTTTTAAAAATAATAATAATAACCCTCTGGCAGTCCAGGTCCCAGGGTTGGGAGAATGGGAGTGATACAGAACAGGCCTACAGAGAATACAGCAGGAATACTGAGAAGTGGCCGGGCTGACTTGTAAAAGGCTTTGCACACTGTAAAGAGAGCAGACAACCACATATAAAACGCCTGTCCCCCAGGAGCACCTGCCATTCTCCCAGAAAGTAAATGCATGGTTCTGACTAAGTAGCGAACAGTGACTCTTCGACCTAGGCTCTCCCCAACCCTTGTCAAGGGGAAAGAACAAACTACCAGCCGAGCTTACGGTGTCCTCTTCTAAAAGTCATCTTTGTCAATTCCACTTCTGAAACAAGAGGCTATTCCATCCTTAAGGCAGTTGCACACATTGTTTTCTATGAATGCACGCAGGTCAGAGATTATCTGCGGGTCCCAGCTGCGACTCCGGGATCGGGATCATGTACATAAAGACTTCATTATAGGCTGGAAGATTGTGTATTGTGCAATTTTTTTCAGCAAAACATTTGTCTTTCTGTGGCTCTAATAAATTTCGTGATTCATTAAGCTGTTTTTTTTTTATCCCTGAACTTTAAACTAATTGACAACACTTGTTCATTCTTGAATTTAAGTTTGGACCGTTTGGGGACTAGATTAAATGACTGCTGTCTGTGTTGCACCAGCGAACTGTGCTTCTTGTCCGGTGTGAGGCCACAACAAAAAGTACAGTGAGAGTGACTAATATTACCAAAATAAAACAGCTAAATTTAAGTCAAATGCAAATCCTCATTACAAATGCATCACACTTAATATATACAGACACTCAAATCCCTCCAACCACACAAAAACAACAAATGTAATGTGTTTAAGACAGTATGTGCTCTTGACTTCATGCAGTGCCGGGCAAATCAATAGGTTATTTGGGTAACCCCGGTTCTCTGATAGCATTAAGTGAGGTGTCTCACTGTGGGATACGCCCCTTCCGTGTATTCCTCAGAAGCCCAATTCCATTACGCCAGCCCCAATTGGCTGGCAGACATGATGTTACATCAGGCAGTGTTTCCCTTCTCTCGGTATAAAAAGAGCGATGCAACGTCATTACGACATTCAAAACAAGCACACATTTTCCTCGCTTCGCACAGCAAGCAGGGCGTTCTGGTGAGACACCTCACTTACCGTATTTTCCAGACTCTAAGTCACTTTTTTTTCATAGTTTGGCTGGTCCTGCGACTTATAGTCAGGTGCGACTTATTTATCAAGATTAATTTGACATGAACCAAGAGAAATTTGACATGAACCAACCAGCGTGGGGACTAGTTGATGGCTATCAGGGTTGTGTAGGCTTCTGGTGTGAAGCAATTATAGGTTTTTGAATGTTGTAATGACGTTCTGTCTGTCTGCCAGCCAATTGGGGCTGGCTTAATGGAACTGGGCTTCTGAGGAATATGCGGAAGGGGCATATCCCATAGTGAGACACCGAAATGTATGCTTGAAAGAGAACGATCGCAATCTGGCTTGAAGCAGTGCATGCAGACTAAATTATGTCTGACTTGAGACGGCGCCAACGCCACATGACTGTCATGTGTGGCATCAAAGTACCGCTTCGAGAGCAGCCGGCTGACTCAGCCGCCGTAGTTTCTCCAGAGCAACTGCAGTTGCTCTGATGACGAAACAGCTGTTTCACGACTGGTCAGATTCACCACATGAGAACGATCAGGCGCGTTTCTGGTAAAACTGTAAAAGCTTTTTTAGTGTAGGAAACTTGTCATAAAGGTAGAGATAACAATACCACCCCATTTAGAGAAACTATATGATTGGTCAATTTTTCTGTCATTCGAAATTACTCACCCTCTGTAATTTAATAGGTGGACCACCAAACATGGAGCTGCAGACGCTAGGTGGAAACATATTCACAGCCAATTTCACACTTCCAGGTTTTCAGCTTCTGGGTTTTTCCCATTTTTTTCCCAGTAACAGTGATGGCTGCGCCTAACAAGAACTAGTTTACGAATTAAATAAAAAAATAAAAAATTCACAATATTATAACCCTGAAGCTTTTCATTTTCACAAATCATGTTGGAAGATGTTCCAATCTACACATATATCACAGAGTGATTCACTGTATGTACTCTAAAAAGAAAGTGAAAAAAGGTTAAAATAGGGCTCAATGTAGAGTATTTAGTTGAATTAATTTTTTTTTGCACTTATTTTTTCACAGATGCATAAGGTTGTTAAAACAATGCAAACCATAATCAAAGCTAAAAGTTGGTCCATATTAATTTCTGTGTAATCAGAATGTATATAACCAGTATGAAACCAGTCTGAAAGGTTTGTCATCATGGTCATAAGTTCTCTCTGGTCGCCACCCAAGGCTCTATTCTGGAGGGACCGCTGTAAGGAGACACTGGGTGGCCTGGAGCAGCTTGAATTGTTCAAACTGCCTTTCACCTTTGGAACACCCAGTGCTCCATCTTCCACTCTTGTCTTCCCTGCATTTTAAATATTTATTCCTCTCTCCCATCATCTATCATGAAACATCGTACTGTGAATTTAAAGTGAAAAGATCAAAAGCACTGAAGGACTTTCTCTGCAAACATCATTTGGATCCCAGTCATGCTGAACCACCCAAACAATTACTCTTCTGTCCATGGTATCAGTTCTAGACAACTTAAACACCTCTGATACTTTGCTGATAAATTACTGATCTGTTAAATATATTGAGCTGAGGCAGACAAAGTGCTGTGCACTTTTGAGAAAAACTATTGTGGGAGTGACCAATAACATTCAATAATCCAAACTGAACAGTTTGTACTTTGCAATTTAATACACTGCAATTTTCTTAAAGGAATACTTCACAAAAAAACCTTACTTCACCTCTACAGTGAATGGGTGCCGTAAAAGAGTTTAAACAGCTGATTACAATATTCATGTTTGTGATAAACAAGCTGATCCTTAGTACTGTAACTTGTGGCTAAAATACCTCTAAAGTCTTGTCTGAAACGAGAAAAAATATGAGCAGATCAAGCTCCATTTACAAGTGAAAACAACTGAAATCAGCTCAAAATAAATATGTTGGTGGATTTTGATGTGATTTTGATGTGATATTATGGATGTGTAAAGTTATGGTTTAAAATTATTGTGATGTTTTTATCAGCTATTTTGACTTTCATTCTGATGGCACCCATACTCTCCAGTGGATCAGCTGAGCATGTAATGTAATGCTACATTTCTCCAAATCTGTTCTGGTGAAGACACAAACTCATCAACATCTTGAAAGGCCTGAGGGTGAGTAAATTTTCATAAAATTTACATTTTTGGATGATTTCTTTAACTACTGTTTTGTCTGGTTTTGTATATATATATATATATATATATATACATTTTAAATGTTTTTTCTACATTAAATAGTGTGACGAATGGGGCGGGGCGAGGCCGGTGGAGTAAACAAATGTTTTCAAGGTAGGCATCTCAGTAGGTTTTGGAATAGGATCATAAGGTATTTGTTTCAAAAGTTTTGGTGGCATCCAAAAAAAAGAAAAGAAAAAAAAAGTAAGATGTCTTCTAAGAGCTCAAAAGATTGAATAAAGATAAAATGATTTTTGGTATTAAATAAATCTCTTTCATAATAGAACAACAAATGCTGCTCGGGCACAACAGATAAGTTGGCTTTATCTACGAGAACTGACAAAACGTCAGTACACGGTACAGTGGAGAATGGACGAACATTTCAGCTTTTATTCATAATAAAAATATGAATATTTCTTCATTCTTTCCTTCAGTTTTTTCCCTCTCAAATTGCTTTCTAAGAAGAATCTTAAAATATTACTTTTTACAATCTTTAAAACATTAAAATGCCATTTAGTCATTCACAGATGCTTCTTGAGTTTCTCCTAACATGGATTTATTTCTCTTTTTGGTTACTTTTGCTTAAGTAAATGCTCATTTTTAAGACTTTCCTGGTTACATTGCTTATGTGTGATGTTAAATGTAATCAGATTTTTTTTAACGTAATTAAAAAAAAAAAAATACATTAATGTGATGATCATTTACAGTGCATGTGAACTGTAAAAAACAAACAAACAAACAAACAAACAAACAACAACAACTACAAAAATGGCACTCTCTGACTCTTTCAAGGCTTTAAATCATGCAAAAGCTGAACCTAACAGCATTGTGTTCATGCTGTCAGCAGTTGAAGTCCTCTCCTTTCAGGCACAGTGCCAGATGTGTGGTATGTGTCTCCATTATGTTCAGAGAGGACAGTTAGTCACGCGTGACTCAGTTACATCCACAAAACAACAGAGTGAAGATCTGTCTGCTTGAATCAAAAACATTCATACATTCATGTGTATGCATTCACAGTCTTCTTTTTTCTGTTTCCATTAGTTGTTGGCTTATTTAAACTAAATCTTACTGTTCCACCATCCAGGAAAACACACTTTTTGTACCTTGGGGCCACACTAAAAGTGTGTGGTGATCAGGGACCAGAGAATAAAATTATGTAATAAGCAGCCATATTTTTATTTAGCAATTGGATATCTTGATACTTTACATCATAATTTTAATAATAAAATAAATAAAAAAGTTGAAAAAGAAAATGTTAAATTGAAAAAAAAAATATTAAAAAATACTTTAATATTAAAAAAGGTTAAAACAATTACCTTTATTAATTAATCTGATTTAAATCAGATATTTTAAAATCAATTTTAAATTTAAATCCATATATTTGAATATATATAGATATGAATATATCTATATATCTATATATATCTATATATCTATATATATATATATATATATATATATATATATATATATATATATATATATATATATATATATATATATATATATATATATATTAAATATAAAACAAATAAATTAATAAATTTAAATGACAGTTTGTCCAATTCAGTGTAATTTATATATTTTAGTATTTCATTTAGAATTTGGATTGATGTTTGATTAATCAACACCTGAAATGGAATTTAAATTATTATTATTATTATTATTATTATTATTATTATTATTATTATTATTATTATTATTATTATTATTTTTAAATGTGTCTTACTCTAAGAATATGGTACTCAATATATTAAACAGTTTATAAAATCTAAAACAGCTTTATATTTTACATTTACAGGGGTCATTCCTTGCACTTAAAAAAACATGCATTCCTCTTAAAAATATATAATATAATATAATATAATATAATATAATATAATATAATATAATATAATATAATATAATATAATATAATATAATATAATATAATATAATGTATCTTTTTGTAGGGTATGATAAATCACATATTGAAATTTTTATTTCTTTTATTAAAAAATAAAAATTATTATTATTATTATTAGTGCACTTATTACCATGATGAAGCAAAAAGGTAATTGCAATTGTAATTGAGTAATTGTCACTAATTTCCATGTAATTTTACGACCGCATTTTATTATAATGATTCTTACTCAAAATGTAATTTCCATCTTAATAAAAATGCTTAAATTTCACAACCCCCCTGCATTGTTCAGTGTACTTCTGTTTAGTTTGTGCTCTTTCATTTTTGGGCTTTTTTAAAATGCAAGAAAAATGCCACAGAAATGCTCCCAAAATGCCGATTTGTGCCTCCTCTGCAGCAGAGCGTTAGTGACTGAGAGCACATGAGTCTTTCAAGGTCATTGTTGAACACATTGGGGACCAGAGGAACTGTGTGTCAAGAAAATGTAGCAATAAACATGTTTTCTGAATAAAGTGCTCAAAAATAACCCTTAGAAAGAAAGTGCTTTCACTGTATGCAATTAAGTCAGTGACAGTAAAAATTTTTGGTCATGGTTAAAACATTGGGTTAAATGAGCAAATATTTTACTTTTGACAGAACAGAGCTCTCTTGTGCTGCAGCGTGGAGCTGTATAAAAGCTAAATCACTGAACCATGGTATACATTTGAAACCCATGGCATTGCAGAGGCTTAAAAGTTACCATAGTGGTTTTTAGATATGCTTTTAAATCCGTTTAGTGGTCTAACTTTAGTTTACAGATTGTTTCTAACTCTTTTATACCAGATGTCGCCCTGGCTTCCTAGCTTCCACTACCAATGCCCAATAAAGAAACTGTCATTTTGAGTTAAGCAATTTAGGCTAGAGGTATAAAGGAGTGTCATATCCAAGCTAATTCATATACCAAAGGCAGCACAGCGTTTCAAGGAATTTATTTTTATTTATTTATTTATTTTTATTCAGGGATCTGGGCAAAGGTTTCTGTATGTGGAGATTTAGTTTAGAGAACAATAAATGGTTGTTTTAATATTTAGTTCTCAAATTCATAAAGCAAAATTATGAGAATGACTCACATGGTTATATAATTTATTTTATTTTTTTATCATTATTATTAGTTGTAGCAGTGGTATATTGATACGGCAGTCAAAGATAACTGGATTTTAACTAAGAGTTAAAAATGAAACAATTTTGTTTCTGTGTTAGAAATGCCCCATGTTAAAGTGCCTGTTGTTATGAGGACTTTTATTCTGACGGGGCAGAAGGCGGGAAAAAATAGGAGAAGAGAGGAATATGTGAAAAAAGAATAAAAGTGGGGAAAAGAGCTCGTCAGTATTCAAGGGTTTTATTTCTATAAACATTCAATTAAAGCCCCGAAAACACCCACAAGCGCTCAAGCAAGCGCTAAATTATTTTAAAATGTTTACACGTTTATACATTATAATATATCATTAATTTAATTTGTGTCCGTTTTTTATTTTATTATTTTATTTTTCTATTTCTATTTTTCTATTTTATTTTATACTTATATTTGATTAGTTTTGTACTCATGAAAATGTATTTTAATCTAGTATTTCCCCCAATTCTACTATATGCATTAAATACTTAATTAAAGCTGCAGTCCATGAGTTTTGGCTGTTTGTCGGCATCTCTGTTTGAAACTTGGAGTTAAAGTTATTATCTTCTTTACGTTGGTTGGTTGGTTGCTTCGACACGGCTCCTTAGCATGGATGAATCTAATATTTTGAGTCAGTGTGGCTGTCAGTCATCATACTGGCGTGGATACATAATACACCTTAATTATGTCCAAAATAATAATTTTCATTAGAATGTCATCCGAGCAAGTAACATGTCTGCCACTTTTTTTCTGACCAACTGAGAAAAAAAAGCTTTACAATAAATCACGCTATCATATATCATATATAGTGTTATTTCTTTTAATTACTTAACAATTCAAGAGCAAATGTGTACCATGCTGCGAATGTGCTTTGCCACCCGAGGGAGCTTCACGAGAGCCTGATCATTCACTGTTAAAGCGACTTGCGATCTTGCTTTCGTTGACGTTGTCATTGCTGGAGGGCCAGCATTTGATCTGAGCTACATAAGTCAACTATTTGCTTCTGTTGTCCTTCAGAAAGACATGACATGGCACTTTGTAAAAGGTATGACTGTGGGGAGATGCCAGGTTGGCAAAGGCTGTGATGGATATGGTGGGTGGTGGCCTGGCTCCTGCCAGACTTTGAGAAGAATGATTATGCAGAGTCAATGTCCCAGTGTGTACAGTCGACACACATCAGCACAGAGTCAAATCAAAAAGCTGTTGCCTCCAAATAAGCCACTTGTGATAATAATCTCCCTTGTTTTTTGGCTAATTGCAAATTTGCTGTGCATTAAAGAAGCATCTAGAATTGTGTGTTTAAGCAGAAAAGGTATGATAGTCGATTGTGTGAATTTTTGCTGGCTGAATGTGGTAGCATGTGTGAAGAAGAAATAGGTGGCAAATATCAGTAAGAGCCTGTGATGTTAGATGAAAAAATGCTGTCTTCTGTGCTGTTCCTCTAGATCAGGGGTGTCAAACTCAATTCCTGGAGAGCCAGATCTTTGCAGAGTTTAGGTTCAACCCTAATTAAACACACCTGATCCAACTAATCAAGTCCTTCAGGTTTATTTGAAAACTACATGCTATGTGTGTTGGAGCAGGGTTGGAACAAAACTCTGCATGGCTCCGAGATATCTTATTGAAACTCAAGCTTGCTCTTGCTTCTGATGATGATGGTTTCATGTTGCTTCTGTTTGAAAACAAACTGCAGACAAATGCTGTATCCTGCCAGCAGTTGCAGAGGGAACAATGTTAGCTGGCATCATGTAGTTGTGCACGTTCAAGTAGATATTCCTCAAGTCGTGACCAGTTTAACTTGCCCATGGATACTCACCACTTCAAAGGGACCATTAATAATGTTATGTTAATAATGTTGGACGTAATTGCACTACATGGTGACCTTTTGTGCTTGTGAGCTGCCGATAATTAGCTAGCCTATTGTTGTGAAAGAAACCTACAGTGCAGGTCCTATTAAGAGTAATAGACTGCTCCATACAATATAAAAATAGTGATTTAAACAGTGTTTTGTGCAGTGTGGCAGTATTTTCACTAAATATAGTGAAGCTATTGTGTAACTTTTCAGTAGCAAAGGTATTCAATTGATTCCAGTTATTTTGAGGGTGATTTTGCATGAGGTTGATCAAGTTCAAGTTGATTAAGTTGGTCTTTTGTGTTCATTCTTTTTAATTAATCAGTCAGTCAGGTTAGCAAAATGGTCTTAGTTCATAAACATGCATTTGATTAAACTACAGTTGTTCATATCATTTAGCTAGTATCTAAGCTCGCTAAAATATGAATAGCTTGTCCAACATGAACTACTATCTTTGAGAAAGCACAATCATCTGTAAAGGTTTTGCACTGGTTTAGTGACATTGTCACTAGTATTACAGGACACTAACAGCTCCTATACAGTAGATATAAAACTGCACATATATCTGTAGTATTGTCATGCATGTATTAGAATGCAGTGTAATTCATGGAAGCAACTGCCAATCAACACCTCTGTGGCCCTTAGTACACCTAGTGTTGGACATTGCATCTCAAATGTGATCACTTGTGATTGAATTTCTTTCAAAGGGGAGGGCCTTGTGATTGCATACACCACATGCATCTGTGTCAGCATGTCAATGAATGTACAGTAGGTAACACTTGCTGTTGAATCTATTTGTCACCACATATATGACCACATATCATGTTTTATGCTAAATGAGTGAGGATATGAAATTATTGGGAAATTTCAAAAGCTGCATTCAATCTTGTCACCTACACAAACACAACAGTTCAATGTGTCTGATTGTAATTTCCAAGCTTGACCTGCTTCATTTACTGTAAGTCTTATCTGGGTCAAAAGTTTAGTGAAGTCACCTCTATTTTTATAGCGAATTTTACAATACAGATTGTGTCAAAGCATTTTACAGTATTAAATAGGATATAGTGTGTAAATAAAGCAAAATGATAATAGTAAATACTCAATGTTCAGTTAAAGGCAGTTCATCGTTGAATTCAGTAATGTCATCATCCAGCTCAGTTTAAAACTCGACTTGCAATCAAGTCGACGATATCGCTGGATATTAAGGGTCCCTAACTAAGCAAGCCAAAGAAAACAGCAGCATGGAACCAAAACTCGATCGGTGACATAATGGAGAAAAAACCTTGGGAGAAACCAGGCTCAGTCGGGGGGCCAGTTCTCCTCTGGCCAGGTGAAACCAGCAGTTCAGTTCCAGGCTGCAGCAAAGTTACATTGTTCAGAGGACTCATCTTGTTCCTGTGGACTTGTCCCGGTGGCCATCTAGGAGACAAGGTCTTGACTGTGGATCTGTCTCTGGGGCTCATCTAGTTGTTCAGGTCTCCCCTGACATTCAGGGCTGTAGAGATCATCTCTAGGTGCTGATCTGGTATGGTGATATGGTGGCTATGGTGACCTCGGAATAAGAAAGAAACATACTAATATTAGCGTAGATGCCATTCTTCTTACAATGTAGCAAGTACATCGGGTGTTATGGGAAGTGTTACCGGTTCCGGTGTCCTAATTAATTCAGCCTAAAAACCCTTTAACGAATTTGAATGTTAGAAATGTGTTAGTGTGTTATGTGTAAGCCAGGTTAAAGAGATGGGCCTTTAATTGAGATTTAAACTGACAGAGTGTGTCTGCCTCCCGAACAATGTTAGGTAGATTATTCCAGAACTTTGGCACTAAATATGAAAAGGATCTGCCGCCCGCCGTTGATTTTGAAATTGTAGGCAATAAGAGCTCATTCAAATACTTAGGTGCTAAACCACTCAGGGCTTTATAAGTAAAAAGCAAGACTGAAAAAAAAAATAGGGTGCCAGTGCAGTGTTGACAGAACTGGGCATATCACTCTGCATAAACATAAAACCGTAACTGCACTTGTGATCTGAGAAATAAGAAACAACAAGCTCTACTCTACACTGCTCAAAACTCATGTTTGAATCATTAGTGGCAAATCCTTTACGTATGTAAACGTAATTAACAGACTGTGAGTCAGAAGCGCCAGACTGTCCTTGCAGAGTTAGAACTGCCCCACTTTATGGAAACAGACTCTGGCATTGTAGCCTATTCTCACAGGCAACAGTCCTCATCCTCTGTAAAATGCGTTGCACACATCTGAATATTTGGGTTGAACTGTTCCGGAACAGTGTTGTAAATAGAACTTAACTACTCATTTCCAGTTGTGTCCACTTTTGGAAGGCCAGACAAAGTAGTTTTGTTTTCGCAATGAAACACACCATTTGGGCAGTGTTATGCAAATCTTCCCACATTGTGATGTAGACATGTGGGGGTGTGTTAGAACAAACCTTTTTTAGGTAGGAGTGGTTGAAATGAAAAATGTTAATCGCATTATATGACCCGTTTAAACCAAAAAACAGTATGTGATATCACAAGATGTGACCCTCAAAAAGACATAATGCTCAAGCATACTTGGTTCTTCTTGTCATAGGAGCTATTTTGTCCAAACAATTTGGTACAGCCATCGGAACCACCATTCCTTACAGCAGTCCTCCCTCTGTCTAACAGAGGAAATCCTTGGGCTGTTTTGACTCATTTACATATGTTTTGAGCACTCTATAATTTCTTATAATTACAACTAGCGCATTTAGCCTAGAACACTTTAGGTATTTTTAGGTTTTGTGTTAAAAATGCGAAGGCTAATCAAACCAAGAAAAAAAGTATTTATTTTCTTTTTTTTGGTCCTGACCAGAAGAACCAAGAAAACAGAACTACAAGTGTAAACAAACCCTAAAACTCGTTGAACTAAATTAATTGGACGTATCATCAAACCCTATTCACTAGTGCACCATCAGAGCCTTTCACTGCCAATAACAGGCTGTAGATGTTGAAAATGCTCTAGTAAGCTATAGAGCTCTTGTCCTTCAGTGAGAATGGAAGGTTGAAACTATAAAATATAAAAATTCAGCCACTGTGCATCAATGTGCATCATTGCTAAATGCAACATGGAGAGTGCAGAGTTTAGACTTAAAAGATTTTTCCACTCTCTGTGATTGGAAAGGGGGAAATAAATCTGGTGGAATGGTAAATCACAGAAATGGCTTGTTTCTATTTATGCTGGCAAAAATAGAATAGCTCTAGATAAAGGGCAATTTTGCTTAAAACTATTAGCCTACAATCCAGAATCTTACTTTGTATAAGAAGCTTGTAGAGAAAACAGCGACTAACAAGGACACATGCCTGACATGGATATAGATCATACCAGTAAATGAATTCAAAGCCAGAAACTGGAAATATGCATTAACTTAATTCAATTTCATGATACTGCAGCTCAGAAATCAATGGCAAGATCCAATCCATCTGTACAGGCCTGAGGATATTTGAGGTTAGCAACTCTGTTTAATTAAATAAAAACTGAGTTGATCTAAAGTGGTCATTTTATTTGAAGTTTAAATAATATTTTTGTGTGTTCATATTGAAATAATTGTATTAAAGGTTAAAGTGTAATAGAAAATTTACTCAGCCTCAGGCTAACAAAGATGTAGATGTGGTTATTTCTTCACCAGAACAGATTTGGAGAAATTTAGCATTACATCACTTGCTTACCAATGGATCTTCTGCAGTGAACGGGTGTTGTCAGAATAAAAGTATTCAAGTAAACCACATGACTTCTGTTAATAATAATAATAATAATAATAATAATAATAATAATAACAACAGTATTATAACAGTTTTGAGATTAATTTACCCTACCTTTAACTGTTGTAATTGGATAAGAGTATGTTTATATTATGATGCATTTTGATTACATTTTTATGTGTATTTTAATGGAGAGTTTTAGGGCGGTAGTCCCACAGAGGCATATGGTTGCTGTTGCTGGTTGGTGTTGTTGTTATTTATCACACAGCTCTCTGGAATACTTGATTGGTCAGCAGTGATCAGATGTTTCTGAATAATATCCCTGACAACACTGCATAACTGACCCCTCACAGTCTGTGTTGCCTATATATCCTGTCTTACTTTTTTAATAGTTATTATAATTACTGGAGTCATCTACATTATCCAGTTACACATAAAGCAGAACTCAAACAGTTACTAGATTTTTTGTTAATTGTAACTCAAATGTTGAAGATGGGCTGAAAAAAAAAACCCTCAAGACGGTATTTTATGCTTTATGCTATGATTTTGTACATTCTGCACTGCAAAAGAAGTAGCAGATTTTCTTTATAGGGGAATCTCACCTCATATTCCCCTTCACTGCTGCACTTTTACGCTGTGTTACACATCTGCATGTTTCCATGTCCCCTGTGCAGGTGGATGTTCTGTCTTCATGTCATGGCTTCTTGTTTTCCAGCCCTAATTCTTCTTGGCTGAGTAACACAAGGCTATGCTATGTGAAGATTTATGGGGCAGAGAGCGCTACAGTGACAGGCACTGGCTGCGTGTCTCCTGGGACAGAGTTCCTGGGCTGACACAAATGCTACAAAGTGTTCCCAAGATCCTTTCTTCAGCCAGTATATTGAACATTTTATTAGGGTATATGGCTTGCAGTGTTTGGGAAGCAGCTTTGAACTTGCAGCTTTGCAATACATACATATAATTTAAACTACTGTATACAGTCAAGCTGACCTTTAGAAATCGTTTTATATATATATATATATATATATATATATATATATATGGCGGCATCCATTCACTGCAGAGGACCCATTTGTGAGAAATAATACAATCAATTATTCATTCTTAAACTGCATCCTGGCCAAAATAGAGCGAGGCAGCAGATGCTAATGTCATCTGAAGCATCTGTCCCTTATCAAGATATAAAAGTATATTTCTATACCCATAATGCAATGCTGTGATCTTATCAGCAGCCTAGTGATAAACTGCACTTGACTTCAGGGACACACCGGTTACAAGATGGAAGCCAGGTTAATATGTCTTGTAAATGATCATTCATAACAGCTGTAGGCTAGTGGTTTACGACTGTCAACAAGACTACAAACTATAGATCTTGTGGTCAATGCTTGACCACATGAAATGTCCAATTAATACTGAGAGATACTGTGTCATGTCTGATCTCAGCATTTACCCAAATCAAATCAACTCAGTCAACTCACTCCTTGCAAAATAAAGCAGACTGAAGTGATTTGATGACTCTTTTTTTTTCTCAGATAGAGATTTTATTTCTTATAAAGTGAGTTACAGTTGAGACTGAATAATGCATTTCTAAAAAAAATATTTCCTTGTAATCCAGTTGCTGTATGTGGTGCGTTTAAGAGTAGGCCAAATGTCCACTTTTATGAAATGTCATTTCAGTAGAAAGAAATGGAAAGCATATCCAGAGGGCCATGATGGTATAATGAGGGCAAGAAATTCCTCCAAGGCAAAATATACAGAATTGTCACTATTTTCCCCTACTTTGACACATTGGCACAGATTCACACATGAACATACAGAAACAATGCACAATTACATTTAGTCGCTACATAACCTGAGGGTTTAATATTGCTCATTTCATCTGGAAACTATTTTAAAACAGCATCACACAACAAACTGACAGGAAAACATACTTAAGTGTAGCACCGCTCAGGTCACATATACTTTTCGATTTACACCCCTTTTCCTGACAGATACGTGTTACGTGTAGCAAATAAAAGAGTGTGCATTGTTTGGTAGACCTTCAAATACAGGGTTGCCATTGTGGTGAAAATTGCTTTTATTAAGTGCCAGCAGGCTCTTTTTATTCAATGCAAGGCAGTCAGTGAAAGGCAAACCCTTTTGATGACTGCGATGAATTGTATTTTAGCAAAGCAATGAAACAATCTGGAAATGAAAAAAAAAAATTATCAAGCTTTGCAAGAAATAGGTGCTAGGTTATAAAACAGTCAAAAATGTCAACAATGTTACATGAAAAAAATGTTAAATTAAAAAAATCTATCTATCCATCTATCCATCTATCCATCTATCCATCCATCCATCCATCCATCCATCCATCCATCCATCCATCCATCCATCCATCCATCCATCCATCCATCGTTCAAGAGTTGGGATCAATTAGATTTTCAAGTTTTTTTTGTTTTTTTTTTATAAAGGCTTATGCTCATCAAGGCAGATTTTGTTTGAACTAAAGTACAGTTGAAACAGTAATACTTTGAAATATTATTACAACTAAAAATAACAGATTTCTGAATTAATATACTATTACAAAGTATAAAGCAGAATTTTCATCAGCCATTGAAACTGTCTTACAGTTTTTGTTGATGGCTTTGATAATTATTTCACAAGTAAAGTGTACTTTTTCAAAGCTTTTAGTACAAAAATCAAAACTGACCACACTTGTACACCAGTCATTCTTTCAAAACGTGATATAATGCTTTTATTCAGTTGCACACATTTCAGTCCACATAATCAAACTCAAGATTATTGTAATGACAACAAGTGGTTTCAATCACTGAAACACAAGAGTATGATCTTCTTATAGTTTAGTACTTTTAACAATCAGTTAATTAAATAGCAACCAATACAAGATACACATTTCAAATCGACCTTAGTGCTGAAATAAGTATGCTACAGTTATGTAAAAGACAGATTAAACAGTTTTCACAACTTTTACAGAATCTATATTTTCCATATTATCTATCTTATGTGTAATCAGTCAAGGATCAATGAAGACATCCTCTCCAATAATTTGGAAAAAGTTTTTTTTTTTTCAATAATGGAATGTGCACATTTAAATAATACAAATTAACTAAAAACAACAACAACAACAACAAAACAATTAAGTCACACACAGATTACATTAATCTGGATCAAGCCTTTATTGATCATTTGGCCATAGATTATTGTCTACATCACAATGAATGTCATCATTGTTCATGCACCTTGGAAAAAAACTTTTGGCATGGCAAATCCATTCTTGACATTGGTCTACTCTACACTGATGTCATCACATACCTCATCCATGGCCTGAAGGAGGTTGGTGTGCTCAAGAGGATGACAATCATAGACCTTTCACCTCCATGTTGAGAAAAGGAGAATATGGAGGCAGGTAGAGGGTCATGAATCAGGGATGGGCCTGAAACCATGCTTGAACAACCTCTCCATTGTGGAACATGACATTGTCCCACACAATTACAAAGGTGACCCCTTCACCTTGACAGGCCAGCTCAATATCATTGAGAAACTCAATGAGATGTTTCCTTCACGTTGTCCAGGCTCTTGGACAGTGGCCCATTGGCCGATGATGTTCCATCCATGGCAATGAGTTTTGGCCAGGTTAAAGCCCACTTCATCAACAAATATGTACTTGTGATGGTTCACATCAGCATCAAGCACCAACACCTGCTAATATATATATATATATATATATATATATATATATATATATATATATATATATATATATATTTATGTTAACTTTTACAGTGTAGTTCCAATATACATATGAAGTAGGCGATGCATCAAATAGAGTCAATAATACAATATATAGGGCTGTACCTGAACATACTTTGCCCTCAATTATTTTACTCAGTCATTGTTTCTCTCAAAAGGCATCGGATAAATGTGCTTCACTGATACCTGGTGCCTCTTTAAAAGGGGACCTATTGTTGGTAAGTTGATGGATCCCACATTGGCAAAGGTGTCAGTATCCTCCTCAATTGCCTGCTTTATTTTTGACATCCATTTATCATTCCTGGCTCTCACCATTTCCACCACTGCCCACTCCTGCTAGGCAGTCAGCACATGGCCCAGCCATAGCCGCCACTATGGGATTACTGTAAGAATACTGCAACATGTTTGATCCCTTGTCCAAGAACTCTTTCTATTCCTTGATGTCTATTCCGCTCCATATTGAAATACATTTTCAGTGTTTACACCCCCGCTTTTGTATACAGTGACCAATTGTGATTACCACTATTTGAAATCAATTAGCAATAATGGGTATTCATAATGTGTGATTACGTGTAATTTAGATGTTTTTACAAACACACAATTTATTTTTTGTATTTCTCAAAATCCCTAAACTGCATAGCTAACAAACCAATTTAAAATGTATAGGTTTACCAAATGGTTCAGTGACTAAGAGCAGACATTAAGAGCAGTTGGATTAAGTGTTGGTCAAATTTATTTACTTAAATCAGAAGAGAAACATATCAAAATAATTGTGAGCTTTGCATTGTGAAAGACAAGTACTTCATATGAAAGGTGTTTATTTGATGACACACTGATTAGATTAGGTTAGATTAGACATGTAAAGTACAAGGCAACAAAATGCAGTTAGCATCTAATCAGAAGTGCAATGATAATCAGTATGATATACAGATAGGTGTACTATGAACATACTATACAGATGGATTATGTAATAAGTGTATGTACACTATTCAGAAACTATGAACATCATTTACACTAGTGCAATGGACAGTAAAAAAGTGCATAGAAAAATATTCAAGTGTGCAAACAGATTATACAGTATTCTGGATGAACAGACAGTAGTGCACGTAATAACAAGTGAACTGTGTTTTGTTTGTAAACCAGATGTAGTGTTGAGGAGGGGTGAGAATGGGGGCAGGGCGGTTGTCAGAGGGCAGAATTCAGTAAGTGGACAGCTGTAGGGAAAAAAGCTGTTCCTGAGTCTGTTGGTGCTTGTCCGGAGCCTCCTGAAGCACTTCCTGGAGGGCAGGAAGTTAAACAGTCTATAGTCAGGGTGAGAGGAGTCCTTAAGAATGCTGCAAGCTTGACGTAGACAGCATATTCTCTGGATGTCCTCAATAGCAGGAAGTGGTGTCCCTGTGATGCATTGGGCAGTTTTCGCCACCCTCTGCTGTGCCTTGCGGTCAGCAACTGAGCAGCTCCCATACCAGACTGTGATGCATTGGTAGAAGTTCACAAGGATGGCTGAAAGCAGCTGGTTCTTCTTCAGTGTCCTGAGGAAGAAAAGGTGCTGGTTTGCCTTCTTGACCAGGCTAGAGGTGTTTGTGGTCCAGGACAGGTCCTCCGAGATGGTGGTTCCCAGGAACTTGAAGCTGGAAACAAGTTCACACTTGCTGGTGTTAAGGAGCAGGTTGTTGTCAGTGCACCATGCGGCCAGGTGCTGTACCTCCTCCCTGTAGACAGTGTCATGTCATCGTTGTCTCTGATGAGGCCAATCACCGTGGTGTCATCTGCAAACTTAATGATGGAGTAGGCTCCATGCACAGGCTAGCAGTCGTGGGTGTAGAGGGAGTAGAAGAATGGAGGATTTTTTTCTTATTAAATATTGAATATCTGTTTCTCAGTAAATATGTTTGATTTGGAACACAACACTGTTGTCAAAGCTGTGTACAAAGAATCTTCACTAATGTAGCCTATCTGATATTCTGTTAGCCATTTGTTGTTCTCGTGTGGAGGTTTAAACTCTTTCCTGGTATTCTTTCAAGTTATCACTTTCATTTTTTCTTTCTCTGACCTTGGCATTGCACTGTCAGCAAGTTCCCCTCCCAATTATCAGCAGAGGACCTGCTCTGATTCAGCAATTAATGCCCCCTCCACAAATGACAAACCTCCTCTAGAGACTTTACTCGCCCCTCACATCTCAATGACAGCAGTCACACAAATTGAAAGAACCAGGATGTATTTTTAAAAATGAATGTTGCAAATGTTGAGCTCCATTGGATCTCATTTATAATTTGCGACCTTTAAAAAATTGCGGAATCTGAATGATTCACTGACCAAGTCTGATTCAAAGTGCTAAGCGAGTTCCAGGTTGTTCTCTGACTCAGTGGCTGCATCCGAAAACTGATCGAATTTTTAAGGCAGCATAGATGTATCCTTCACTGCCTTTGATATCCCATGATTCAGTCCATTCCATTCCCGTGAGGGTAGAGCTAAAAAAAATGTTGTCTGGTGGTCAGTTTGTGTGTAAATGTATATTTCTGACTAACTTTTTGCACTTTTGATGTTAATTCTAACAACAACAACAACAAAATCAGTATTATAGTAAATAATTAAATAATTAAATAATTTAATTTAATTATCACAAAAACTAATTCTATTTTGTGGTAAATTATTAAAATGTTAAACTTTCTCAGAAGTCTGTCTGAAATCAGTTTAATGAGATGTCTTCATGCAAAAACACCGCCTGCAATATCATTGCCTCATACAGCAGCAAGGCAGCTGCCTAGGTTTTCGGTTGCAGCCAGTGCTTCCCAAACCTGTCCAGAAGGCCCCCTTACCCTGCACCTTTGGTATGTCTCCCTTATCTAACACACCTGATTCCACTCATCAGCTCGTTAGTAGAACTAAATTGGGTGTGTCTGATTTGAGAAACGTAAAATGTTCAGGGCAGTGGGTCCTCCAGGACAGGTTTGGGTTCATAAGAGTCATTTGTGTGCAAATCTGGTCACGCTGTGAAATGACTGTCAAAACACTGAAAGAGTCTGACACAACAGGAAGTTGCAGAATGAGCTTCAAATAGGTAGGACTATAATTTATTTTCATAATTCAAGGTTATTTTTAAGAATTAGGAGTGGCATGACCAAAGATAAATGTGAAGTAGGCTTTACGTTTCCAAGTAATGTACTGCAGATAGGACT
The DNA here is from genome assembly GCF_003368295.1 of Carassius auratus. NCBI lineage: Eukaryota > Metazoa > Chordata > Actinopteri > Cypriniformes > Cyprinidae > Carassius > Carassius auratus. The sequence goes on from NC_039276.1 coordinate 6,511,578, forward strand.
CAAGTTGTTGACAGCACTGGTCTGTAAACTATGTAAGTTGTGGAAATTTTTAAAAGATTAATGTGAAAAATGTTTAACGTGGCTTAACGTATGTAAACAACGACCAGGGAAACCCACATTTTTTCACCAGGAGTAGGTTATCCAGGGGCCTGTTCTTCCTACATTGCTTATTACATCCGAGATGAAATGTCACATCCAAGAAGATTGCTGCATTCTTTGGAGGCAGCATTCCAAGGCAGTACGGCATCAATGCATGTTCAAATCCAAATTCTGCTTTACTTCCTGTCTCCTGAGGTACCTTCTTCTGATAAAATTTTTAAGGCAGCATAGATGTATCCTTCGCTACTTTTATCCCACAATCCTTTGCATTCCATTTCATGATTGTTTAGCTAAAAAAAAAAGTTTGTGTGTGTATATATATATATATATATATATATATATATATATATATATATATATATATATATATAAAAAAAAAATTTAAATGTAACTTTTTGCACTTTTGATGTTAGTTACTAGGAATCAGTATTCTAGTAATTAAATGTTCATTTATCACAAAAAAAAAAAAAAATCTTTGTTCTGTTGTAGATCGGTAAACCATTACGCTGCCTCAGAAGTCTGTCCGAAATCAGTTTCATGAGATCCCTTTGTGCAAAAATGCTGCCTACAAAGTCATTGCCTCATAAGGCAGTGAGACATCAAGTCAGTTCCCTAAGTTTTTGGATGCAGCCGATATCATCTTGCTAATCAGGATCTGGCTAATTTGGTTCTTCGAATGCACAAAGGCTGGATGGAGTTACTTGAGATATTTGTGCATTCATGGGTTGGTTAAAAAGGGGCTATGTATCAATACTCGAAACCATGATCAGCAATGCAACGATTGGCTGGTGGAAAGATGGCAACATGATGACATGTAATTAAAAAAGATGCCTGACGAAAAACTTGACAAATTTCTGGTCTTTTATAAGGAAACAGCCAATCATACAAAACAAAACTACATAAATGTTATAATAAATAAATTAAATGTTTACTGTTTTTATTTTTTTTTAAATGATTACCAGTTATTTAGAGTCTGGTACGATTTATAATATTTTTTCGGTCTCTCCATTTTTATTTCAATGTAGTAATTAGCTATTCATTTTAATTTTATATTTCAACAGATTTGTTACGTGGCAGCGTTATTGAAAGTTTCTTAAATGTGTCAAGATCATGTTATCTGCATCTCCTGTGCTCCATCAAGCCGCTCC